>NC_069703.1:35277796-35392796 GCF_023699985.2 Odocoileus virginianus | reverse complement strand
TATTGTATGAGCTGTTGTTAATCTTCCCGAAGCCTGGAGAAAGTTCAGAGGCTCCGGCTCCACAAGTGGAAACCATTGGAGAAAGTGAGGCTGGTATAGCCAGGACTTTAGACTTCTAGGAGGAGAAGCGAGTTTAGTCAGATCTTGCAGCTCTGAGAGAAATGCAGAGGAGAGAAAGAATGATGTCAGGGTAGACACAGCCCAAGATCTGGTTGAAAGAGAGGGTATCAGTTGAGAGGCAGTGGCAAGATTGGACCATGCTTGACTTTGGGGACAGGGCCAAAAAGCAATCACGTCTCCAGCGCCCTCATCAGACAGATGGGAATGCTTAGGCCAGAGAGGAAAATGACTTATCCAGGGAGCCTTGCAGGTCCAGCAGGGCCTCAGCCGTACATACTGCCCGTGGTGCACTTCCAGGACCCCCAGGTCATCCACGCCTCCACCTCTGAAGCCAGGTCACAGCTCAAGCCAACTGAAGCGGGCAGTACCGCTTCTCTTCTCAACGTTCAGAAAAAGCCCTGTGGCTCCCAGGGCTCAACAACCAGAGAACTGAACCAGATCCCTCTTGCGGGGTTAACGTCGAATGCACCCTCCTCATCACCCCAGAGATCCTTGCTCCTACACTCAAATCTTCCAGGTCACCTCACAATCCAAAGAGTAAAGGGAGAATGCTTACTACCCAGGAATCTGAGATCTCTGATAAATTGATCAGTGACATGTAGATTGATAAGTATTTTGAATATCACTTCAGATAGTGCCGAATCCATAGCTTAGGAGATCGTCATGAATTAACCTACCAAAGGACTTAGAAAATCCTCTTTACTTCCAAAATAATTCATCTCACGAGTTGTTCTGAGAATTTGCTAAGATCTATCACATCAAGGCTTAGTACTGAGCCTGACAGGGAGTAAGCACTCAGTTCATGGAAGTATATTGTGTTGTTGATATAAGTTATTGCTCAGTTGTGTCGGCTCTTTCTAGAATATTCCATATCCCAATGTTCTCCAAAGGGTGCTCTGTAGCACGCTAGACATAAGATGCTCCACTATACAAAATTTCTAAGGTCAAGTAAATTTGGGAAACTGTTGACACTTGGAGATTCACAATGTGCATTAACTGTTAAAGGATCCGAGAAGGCCTGCAGTACAGAAATCAGATTAGCATTGTTAATCCCTAAATCTCAAGGCTCCAAGTCTCTCTGACCACAGGACTCTCTGTTCTGGTGGGAGAGTCAGGTGGGTGGATTAACATCAATGGACAGTCCAGAATCCACTTTGGAAACATCTGTTCCTGGCCAAAACCAAGACAGGACAATCAAGAAATGATAGAGGTACTTGTGTGCCTGTGTGTGTGTGTTATCTGCAAACTGGTTCAGAGGGTCATTTTCAAACATTTGTGCAAGAGATGGAAAGCAGACCAAGCCCTCTGAGATGTGTAAGCCCCCAGCTGTGAGTGTATGCAGTGCTGGGTCTTAGTCTCACCTCCTTCCCTCACGGAAAATGCAAAGCGATGCCAGGCAGTGGGAGGTGGGGTCAACCCGGGAAGGCTTCCTGGAGGAAGGCAATGTTGAGCCAGCTCTTTAGGAGGGGTGAGGCCCAGATGGGCAGGGAGGAGGGTGGAGGTGAAAATGGCACTCCCCTTGAACACTTGGCACTTCCACACCATCCGGAACCCTGTCAAAGCCCAGCTGTTGGCCCTCTGCCCTGGCTTCCAGCCCTCCTTCCTTCCCCCTCCTCCCCTCCCAGGTCTGGAAGGTGTCCTGAGTCAGCTCTGGGCTTCCTGCTAGGGGGGTGGGGTCAGACCCCTTCCTGCTCGGGGAAGGGAGGGTTAGCTTTAGGACTGCAGGGGCCCCCCCTCCCTTCCTCTGGGGCAGGCACAATGCGTAGCATGAATGGAACAGAGAGCGTAAGGCTCCATGTCTGTTCCTCTCCACCAGGGAAGCTTGACCTCAGCACTGGAGTCAGACCTGAAGCTCAACCCTCTCCCTGGGATCTCTGCCCCAAGGGGAAGGGCAGACGGAGAGGGAGAGCCCCTACCCAGGCTGGAGGAAGGACCAGAGAGGGCCTGGGCCCCACAGGAGGCCCCAGAACCCAACCTGGGAATGAGAGGCGAGGCGGGGTGGGAGAGGCCCAGCAGCAGAGGCGCCAGCAGGGTTCCTCCGCCCCAAGCCCAGGGGAGCGGTCTCCATTCCTCCCTCCTTCCCTCCCAGCCGACAGGGCAGGGCCAGCGAGCGTGCAGGGACCTGGAACCGAAACTCAGCAGAGTACGCACCCCAGGGACCCTCGCCCGGGCCGAGCCCCAGCAAGCCCCAAACTCTGGGGGAGCCGTCCACGCCTGGGGCCGTGCTTCCCAGAAAGGGGGGCTAAAGTGGAAATCACGGATCCCCGGCAGCAGGCAGTGGGAGGGGGCTTGGGGCCCGCCAGAGGCACACACTCGCTGAGCATCTGTTAGGTTTCAGGTCCCCAGCATGGTCCCGGGAGCTCGGTGGGACTCAAACCACACCTGGCTTCTTCCGGGCTGTGTGGCCTTGGCCAAGTCACTCAACCTTTCTGAACCTCAGCTGTGTCATCTGTAACAAGGGGCCCCTAATCTCTCCCTCACCCTGGGTGGCTGAGAAGTTGAATGAGCTAAACCTTGTGCTCTAAGGTATGTGGCTCCCTACAAAGAGCAGCTCATCAGTAAAGGCACTGTGTCAACTGGCCTGAATCTGCCCCCGACCTGGCCCTAGGTGGGAACGCCGGGGCTCTCCATGTGCCCCCGGCAGGACCTGCCCTACCCCTCTCTGGCCCTTAGCTCCCTCCTCCCTGAGATAGGTCACAGTGCCTCTACCAGCTACTTCCTAGGATCAAAAGAGAAAGACTGTGAACCCATTAAAAAGGCCTCCCCCCAGGGGCAGAGAAGGGACTGCATAAGCAATAGTTCTCAAACTATGGGTCACGACCCCTTTTGAGCCCAAATGTAGTGGTTGCAGCCAGGATTTTTTTTTTTAATGGAATAGAAAAACAACACTGAGAGCATCTCACATGGTACAGATATGATTTTAGCTCATGAAATTTGTATCCCAGTTAAATTTTGATATATGTGTGTTTACCGAGTCAAGAGGTAAACTGTCTGTCTTCCTATGGGTAAGGAAGCATTCAAAAGCAACTGGGGGTGGTTAAGAACACAGGTGTGGGGTTGACTGGATCTGGGGTTGAATTTGGACACTGACCCTTTCTCATGGAATGACACTGGGCAAGTTTCTCTAGCTCTCCATGCCTCAGTTTCCTCACCTGTCAAAGCGGGCGATGAAAATAACCCAGGTTTTCTTAGGACTGTTGGAAGCATAAAAAGAAGTGCTTAGAATGACTCAGTGAACATGAGTGATTGCCATCAGCCTCAGAACAAGGGTGAAGTAAGGCCTCAGAGTAGGTGACCTCTATAAGTGGGGAAGGGGTCTGCAACCCCCTCCACATAGGGAGGGTCATTCTGGCCCTGCTCCCCCGTTTCTCAGATGAGAAGACTGAGGCCCTGAACCAGGGAGAAGATGAGCTGGAGCCTGGCCTCCCACTGCCCAGGTCAGCCTTCTGCCTGTCTCTTAACTGCCTTTTAGGGTCAAAAGAGCACATGACTCTGACTTTCTGACTCTGTAAAACAGGGCCAGTAAATAATCTTACACAGTTGACTAAATGAAACTCCATATACAAACCCCTTCCACTGCGCCTTACACAGAGTCAGTCTTTGCAAGTGTTAGCTATTTTCCCTTATGATATATTGTTCCATTTTTCTTTAAAAAGGCAGCTTCTACAGTAAGAGTTCCTTGTGTTAAAGAAAAAAGAAGCGTGTGGTTTGTGTGAAATTCTCAGGAATCGATCAATTCTATATGGCGTGTTTTGTGTTCGTTGCTCAGTCGTGTCTACCTCTTTGCAACCCCACGAACTATAGCCTGCCAGGCTCCTCTGCCTACGGGATTCTCCAGGCAAGAATACTGGAGTGGGTTACCATTTCTTTCTCCAGGGGATTTTCCCAGCCCCAGGATCAGACCCGGGTCTCCTGCATTGTGGGCAGATTCTTTACATCTGAGCCACCAGGGAAGCCCCTCCTATATGGTTGGGGGGCCCATACGCCTTTGCTTTTTGTTTGTTATACCAAAAATGTCTATTTCCTTAAAAAAAAAAGAAAAGAAAATATCTAGTTCCTAGTTTCTCTAACATCTAATGTATATCTTTCTTTGTGAAGAAATAAAGAGATTATTTTGATAACTAGAGAATAACTGCTACCCACTTCAACCCATGTGACATCCCAGCCAGCACCTACGCTGACGCCATGCCTCCTTCCACTGAAGGAGGCAGGCATGTCATTGTGGTTGGGGCACCAGAGTCCCGAGAAGCAGCCCACTTTTTGTTGTGTTTTTTTTTTTCTCGTTTGTTCATCTCGACAACCAATGACCTACTGGGGGCATTCTGTGTAGCAAACACATGCCAAAGATTGCAGATTTCATATTTGGAGGGCGGGCGGCAGAGGCATGCTGTAGTTCATCAGGCCGTAGGTCCTGGCATCTTCTGTATACAAACTGGGGTTACCAGCGGAGAGGGATAAAGGTTGGGGACAGATATCCTCTAGGCCTTGGATGCCAAACCGTGGAGGGGGCCCATGGAAAGGGATGGTGGGCAGGAAAGCAGGAGGGGAGGGAGAGAAACGGGGCAGTTTCAGAGGCTACTTCCCAGGCGACTGGCCCTCTTCCAGGCTTTCCCATGAGGTCATCTTACTGTAAGCATCAGTGTGTGTGTGGTCCATATGTGTCTAATTGTGTTTGGGGTGCGGAAGGCAGTGGGGAGGACGTGATATTTGGCCAAGAAAGGGATATGGAGGCTGAGGAAGGGTCCATTTTGGCCACGGAGTGTGGGAAAAGATGGATCCAGGAGGGACCCTTTAACGCAGGCACACGCTCCACGGAATCTGCTGTTTAGACAGTCAGAGGTCACCCCCAGACCGTGCACTGGGGGCCCTTCCTTCCACTGTAGCACATTGGCCCTCGCTGTCGTGCCCACTGGAGGGCTGTACCCATCTCCCCCACGCAGGACCGTGCCCCTTGAGGCCTGGCACACAGTTCCTCAATCTCCATTTGACCCAGCGCTGGGCACGGGGCCTGGCAAGTCACAGGTGCTCCACACAGGCCAAACGAGAGTCTGAGTCGGAAGATGAATGCGGTCTGGGTGGCAAGTGACTCACTCACGCCTGAGGCTGGGGAGACCCGGGTTCTGGTTTCCTCTTGAGCTCACCCACGACCGAGACTGGGCGGTTCAGGGAACACGTGTCTGGCTTCTGTCCCTACTAACCCACCTCTGTCTCTTTCCTGCCCCGAAGAGGAGGAATTGAGAAATGGGTTCCTACAGAGCTGAGGGGAAGAGGGCCCGAGACACATACCAAGTGGACACGATGTGCAAAGGGAAGGCCGCCGGCATGCACTCGGTCACCTTGGGAAACGGGACAGTGAGGCGAGGTTGGCAGGGGCCTGGGATGCCAGATTCAGTAGCTTGGGTGGACCACAGCAGGAGGAGCCCAGGAAGCATACCGGGGAAGATAGAACAGACCCAGTGAAGAAAGCTGAGACATTGTGGTTTGGGAAGAACCAAGAGCTGGGGGGAGGAAAGGGTCTAGGCAGCGGCCAGGACAGTCCTTGGAGGACCGTCCCCCACAGAAAATTTATCCCCACTTCCTGAATCTCTGCAGGCGTTAGAGCGGTAAATGTCAACAGTGCCCCCTGCTGGAAAGCCCCAGCATTACAACGTCTCTGTCCTGGAGGTCAAAAATACCAAGAAATCTTCTAGACTGGTTCAGCTGGAACAATACAGGTCAGTGACATCACTGCTGCCGCTGCTTATATGAATAAAGAACTGACTACATCCCTAGTGCTATGCTAAGAGCGTGCGTGCACGCTTAGTCGCTCAGTTGTGTCCGATTCTTGGTAGCACTATAAACTGTAGCCGGCCAGGCTGCTCTGTCCATGGGGATTCTCTAGGCAAGAAATACTGGAGTGGGTTTCCATTTCCTCCTCCAGAGGATCTTCCCAATCTTGGGGTCAAACCCAGATGCCCCGCATTGCAGATGGATTCTTTAGCATCTGAGCCACCAGGGAAGCTGTGCTAAGTAGGCCTCTTGTATTATCTCATTTAATCTTCAAACAAACGCATGAGATAAGATCTATTATTAACCCCATTTTTCAAATGAATAAACTGAGGTAGAAAGGATAAATTCTTTTTGCTGAGGTCTCAGATTGGTCTGTGGCAAGATTAGCTTTCTGGTCCAGGTCTTTCTGACTCAAAACCTATGGCTTTTGTGCTCACTTTGGCAGGACATATACTAAAATTGGAATGATACAGAGAAGATTGGCATGGCCCCTGCATAAGGATAACACATAAATTCATGAAATGTTCCATGTTTTTAAAAAAGGGGATATATGTGTATGTACAACTGATTCACTTTGTTGTACAGTAGAAGCTAACACTAAACTATCTAAACTAACACTAAATTAATTAACTAACTAAACTAATGCAAAGAGTGAGACATGACTGAGCAACTGAACTGAACTGAACTTAGAAACTAACACAACATTGTAAAGCAACTATACTCCAAAAAAAATTTTTTTTTTTAAATCTATGCTTTTAACTACTTTCTCAGTTGTTGTTGTTTAGTCACTAAGTCGTGTCCAACTCTTTGCGACCCCATGGTCTGCAGCGCGCCAAGCCTCCCTGTCCATCACCAACTCCCGGAGCTTACTCAAACTCATGTCCATTGAGTCGGTGATGCCATCCAACCATCTCATCCTCTGTCATTCCCTTCTCCTCCTGCCCTCAATCTTTCCCAGCATCAGGGTCTCAAGCCCCCCATCAAGTCCAAGGATGATGGAGAGCATTCCCCTTTGCATCACCTCCACTCAGTTGATCAAACCCTGAGCTGAGAAGGATTCTGGGTGTCATGACGAGTCAATGAGTCTGCCAGGGATGTGGCAGTCTGGAAGGGATGTGACAGCGTGCATCTCAGGTGTGTTTTCATCTCTGATCTAGTCTAATCTACTATGTAGAGTGATTTTTCTCAGTACCCGAAGAAAGGGATCGGGGCTCAATCTTCTGACCTCTATCTTCTCTCAGTGACGGAAAAGGCGTCTCAAACTTACCGTGTCCAAATATGAACACTCGACATGCACTTCCAAGCCATCCCTGCACCATCTTCCCCATCTAAGTACCAGGCATCACTGGTCTCTGCTCAGGCCAAAAGCTCTGATATCACCTTTGACCCTGTCTTTTTCTCACACCCTATATCCAATCTTTCAACAAATCCCATTGGTTCTGCATTTAAAATATACTCAGAATCCAACTGCTGCTTCCTCATCACCTCCACAGCTCCCAGCATCATCATCTGCCCTGTTCTGGTGTAGCGGCCATCTAACTAGTCCTGATACATGCACCCTTGCCCTCTACAGTTTACACAGCAGAGCCTGTATGCCTTGGTTTCAAAGTATCGGGTTGGCCAAAAAGCTAGTTCGGATTCTCCGTACAGTGTTCTGAAAAACCCAAACGAACTTTTCGGCCAACTGAATACTTTTGCATAACTTTTACACAAAATAAAAAGAAAGAAAGAAAAGGGGAGGGGGACAGGGAATTGTCACTCCCACTTGACAGATGAGAAAAACTGAGGCTCAGAGCAGTGGTGTGATTGGCCCAAAGACACACAATGGGGAAACTGCAGACCGTGGCTCCTACCACCATCCTGCACTCTGCCATGGTGCTCCCAGACATGCCCCTCCAACTCCCAGAGCTTCCTATGGGCACATTTGAGGGTAATCCTCCCCAGAGGCTGCAGGAGGTCCACTAAGGAGGATGTCAAGGAAGTCAGGAGAAATGACCTTCTTTCTGCCTTGTGCTAAGTCACTCAGTCATGTCCGACTCTTTGCGACCCCATGGATTGTAGCCCACCAGGCTCCTCTGTCCATGGGGATTTTCCAGGAAAGAACACTGGAGTGGGTTGCCATGCCCTCCTCCAGAGGATCTTCCCAACCCAGGGATCGAACCCAGGTCTCCCGCATTGGGGGCAGACTCTTTACTGTCTGAGCTATCAGGGAAGCTCTCTCTGCCTTAGAGTGGCCCAAGAAAGCTCTTGATCTAACACATCGCCCAGTCAAGGTTACTTTCCTTTGGTGTGTGGTGCCTCCTGGTGTTCACTATTGTGAAATGCAGTTGATTTTCTAAGAGCATTTTAGGGAAAATGTCAGCAAAAGTCAGCAAAAACAAGACCGGGAGTCGACTGTGGCTCAGATCATGAACTCTTTATTGCCAAATTCAGACTTAAATTGAAGATAGTAAGGAAAACCACCAGACCATTCAGGTATGACCTAAATCAAATCCCTTACAATTATACAATGGAAATGAGAAATAGATTTAAGGGACTAAATCTGATAGAGTGCCTGATGAACTATGGCAGAGGTTCATGACATTGTACAGGAGACAGGGAGCAAGACCATCCCCAAGAAAAAGAAATGCAAAAAAAAAGCAAAATGGCTGTCTGAGGAGGCCTTACAAATAGCTGTGAAAGGAAGAGAAGCAAAAAGCAAAGGAGAAAAGGAAAGGTAAACCCATTTGAATGCACAGGTCCAAAGAATAGCAAGGAGAGATAAGAAAACCTTCCTCAAAGATCAATGCAAAGAAATAGAAGAAAACAATAAACTGGAAAAGACTAGAGATCTCTGCAAGAAAATTAGAGATACTAAGGGAACATTTCATGCAAAGATGGGCATAATAAAGTACAAAAATGGTATGGACCTAAAAGAAGCAGAAGATACTAAGAAGAGGTGGAAAGAATACACAGAAGAACTGTACAAAAAAGATCTTCACAACCCAGGTAATCATGATGGTGTGATCACTTACCGAGAGCCAGACATCCTGGAATATGAAGTCAAGTGGGCCTTAGGAAGTGTCACTGTGAACAAAACCTAATGGAGGTGATGGAATTCCAATTGAGCTATTTCAAATCCTAAAAGATGATGCTGTGAAAGTGCTGCATGCAATATGCCAGCAAATTTGGAAAACTCAGCAGTGGCCACAGGACTGGAAAAGGCCAGTTTTCATTCAGTCCCAAAAAAAGGCAATGCCAAAGAATGCTCAAACTACCGCACAATTGCACTCATCTCACATGCTAGTAAAGTAATGCTCAAAATTCTCCAAGCCAAGCTTCAACAATACATGAACCGTGAACTTCCAGATGTTCAAGTTGGTTTTAGAAAAGGCAGAGGAACCAGAGATCAAATGACCAACATCTGCTGGATCATCGAAAAAGCAAGAGAGTTCCAGAAAACATCTATTTCTGCTTTATTGACTATGCCAAAGCCTTTGACTGTGTGGATCACAATCAACTGTGGAAAATTCTGAAAGAGATGGGCATACCAGACCACCTGACCTGCCTCATTAGAAATCTGTATGCAGGTCAGGAAGCAACAGTTAGAACTGGACATGGAACAACAGACTGATTCCAAATAGGAAAAGGAGTATGTCAAGGCTGTATATTGTCACCCTGCTTATTTAATTTATTTACAGAGTATATCATGAGAAACACTGGGCTGGATGAAACACAAGCCGGAATCAAGATTGTCAGGAGAAATATCAATAACCTCAGATATGCAGATGACACCACCCTTATGGCAGAAAGTGAAGAAGAACTAAAGAGCCTCTTGATGAAAGTGAAAGAAGAGAGTGAAAAAGTTGGGTTAAAGCTCAACACTCAGAAAACAAAAATCATGGCATCCGGTCCCATCACTTCGTGGCAAATAGAGGAGAAACAGTGGAAACAGTGGCAGACTTTATTTTTTTGGGCTCCAAACTCACAGCAGATGGAGACTGCAGCCATGAAATTAAAAGACGCTTACTTTTTAGAAGAAAAGTTATGACCAACCTAGACAGCATATTAAAAAGCAGAGACATTACTTTGCTGACAAAGGTCTGTCTAGTTAAGGCTATGGTATTTCCAGTAGTCATGTATAGATGTGAGAGTTGGACTATAAAGAAAGCTGAGTGCCAAAGAATTGATGCTTTTGAACTGTGGTATTGGAGAAGACTCTTGAGAGTCCCTTGGACTGCAAGGAGATCCAACCAGTCAATCCTAAAGGAAATCAGTCCTGAATATTCATTGGAAGGACTGATGCTGAAGCTGAAGCTCCAATACTTTGGCCACTTGATGCCAAGAACTGACTCATGGAAAAGACCCTGATGCTGGGAAAGACTGAAAGCAGGAGGAGAAGGGGATGACAGAGGATGAGATGGTTGCATGGCATCACCAACTCGATGGACATGAGTTTGAGCAAGCTCTGGGAGTTGGTGATGGACAGGGAGGCTTGGCATGCTGCAGTCTATGGGGGTCACAAAAAGTCAAACATGACTGAGCAACTGAACTGAACTGTGAGCTTGACGGGGCTTTCCCAGTGGCTTGTGAGTTTGAAGAGCCAGTGGAGGTGGTACCTGGGGCTCCTTTGACCACCCTGTCAAAGGAACTCTCTCCTAGATACAGTTTTCCGATCCTTAGAGACCAGAGTGGATGAGGGCCATGCTGCTCCTTTCAAAGCTTGCCCATCCAAACCTCCCCAGGGCAACCCAAATTGATACAACTTTTCTGAAAGCAGTTCAAAAAAAAAAATCAAGATTTTAAAAAATATGGGTTTTATTTTTAAAATTTTACTGGGATATAGTTGATTTTTTTAAATGTTTTAAGTGACATGCTCATCATATAATGGTAAGGGGAAAATTAGTATCAAAATGTGTATAAAAATGCTATCTATGTACACATAAATCAAAGATAGACACATAAATGGCAGCAAGGAGTCTCTTTAGGGAGGGGGATTGTACTTTTTAAATTTCCTTTCTAATTTTATACACTGAGCACATTCTAGTTTTTATAGTAAAGTCTTGCTCATAACTGGTGGCACTAGTGGTAAAGAACCCACCTGCCAATGCAGGAAACATAAGAGAGGCCAGTTCGATCCCTGGGTTGGGAAGATCCCCTGCAGGAGGGCATGGCAACCCGCTCCAGTATTCTTGCCTGGAGAATCCCATGGACAGAGGAGCCTAGTGGGCTATAGTCCATGGGGTCCCAAAGAGTCAGACACGACTGAAGTGACTTACCAGACCGCCCTACCTGTCTCCTGAGAAAGCTGTATGCAGGTTAAGAAGCAACAGTTATAACTGGACATGGAGCAATGAGCTGATTCAAAATTGGGAAAGGAGTACATCAAGTCTGTATATTGTTAACCTATGTATTTATTAATAACTTATATGCAGAGTACATCATGAGAAATGCCAGGCTGGATGAATCACAAACTGGAATCAAGATTGCTGGGAGAAATGTCAATAACCTCAGATATGCAGATGACACCACTTTATGGCAGAAAGTGAAGAGGAAGTAAAGAGACTCTTGGTGAGGGTGAAAGAGGAGAGCGAAAAAGCTGACTTAAAACTCAACACTCAAAAAACTGACATCATGGCATTTGGTCCCATCACTTCATGGCAAATAGGGAAAAAGTGAAAATAGAAACATGTTTTCTTTTCTTGGGCTCCAAAGTCACTGCAGGTGGTAACTGCAGCCACAAAATTAAAAGATGTTTTCTCCTGGGAAGGAAAGTTATGACAAACCTGTGAAGTGAAAGTCATTTAGTCGTGTCTGACTCTTTGCAACCCCATGGACTATATAGTCCATGGAATTCTCCAGGCCAGAATACTGGAGTGGGTAGCCTTTCCCTTTTCCAGGGTGTCTTCCCAACCCAGGGATCGAACCCAGGTCTCCTGCATTGCAGGCAGATTCTCTACCAGCTGAGTCACAAGGGAAGCCCATGACAATCCTAGACAGCATATTAAAAAGCAGAGACATCACTTTGCCAACAAAGATACATATACTCAAAACTATAGTTTTTTCAGTAGTCACATACGGTTGTGAGAGTTGGACCATAAAGAAGGCTGAGCACCAAAGAACTGATGCTTTTGAACTGTGATGTTGGAGAAGACTCTTGAAAGTCCCTTGGACCTCAAGGAGATCAAACTAGTCAATCCCTAAAGGAAATCAACTCTGAATATTCATTGGAGGGACTCATGCTGAAGCTTCAATACTTTGGCCACCTGATGCAAAAAGCCAACTCATTGGAAAAGACCTCAACGCTGGGAAAGGTTGAGGGCAGGAGGAGAAGCGGGTGACAGAGGATGAGATGGCATCACCAACTCAATGGACATGAGTTTGAGCAAACTCCAAAACTAGTGAAGGATAAGAAAGTCTGGTGTGCTGCAGTCCATGGAGTTGCAGACATGACTTAGAGGCTGTAAAACAACAACACAGTGAAATTTTACAAAAGAAAAAAATAAAACCCTTTCTGTCTGGTGTCCCGCCCCTGTTGTCTGTTGTAAGCTGGTCAGAATTCAGTGAGCAATGGACAAGTTGAAGATTTGTCCACTGGTGGGCACATACGTGCATTCTAACAAGAACTTCTGGACACTGCCTTACCCATGCATTTCAGAGTCCTGGTAGAGAGAAGAGAGGGAAGGATGGGCTCCTTGGGGACCAAGAAACCTTGGATCCCAGAGACAGAGAAACAGGGAACCTGAAAGAAAACTCATAACCAAGCTTCTCAGGCAGCAGGAGAAATACAGATGCAGAGAGATGGTATATGCGAACACGCCTGGACCAGAGAGGTGACTGGCATGCTCAAGTCACACAGCAGATGATGACAGAGTGGGTCTAGCATTCAGGCCACTGAATCCCAATTCCTGAGTTCTTCCCCCACACTGGCAACCTGGACTTTCAAAATAATCTCCGTGCAAATGCAAATTAGCATTACAGTAAGAAAACACTATTGACAAAAAAAAAAAAAATTGCTTGATGAAAGCAAAGGTTGACAAAGATGTTAGGGAGAGGATAATCTCATGTATACTTCAGGTAGGGAACAGATTGGTTCAGCCTTGTGAAGAGCAATTTGCCATATCTGTTAAATTATGAAGTGTACACGCCCTGCGACCCAGCAGATATATATAACTCTGTGTTATCTATTCCCAGGGAACACATGCCCAAGCATGTGTGGTGTACAAATGTGATTGTCAAGGCATTTTGTCAACATGAATAATTTAAAACACCCTAAATATCCAACAATTGGAGACCAGTTAAATAAAATATGGCACATCCAGACCATAAAATTCTTTGTTGTTGTTCAGTCGCTCAGTTGTGTCCGACTTTTTGCCACCTCATGGACTGTAGCATGCTAGGCTTCCCTGTCCTTCACTGTCTCCCAGAGTTCACTCAAACTCACGTCCATTGAATCAGTGATACCATCTAACCATCTCATCCTCTGTCACTCTCTTATCCTCCTGCCCTCAATCTTTCCCAGCATCAAGGTCTTTTCCAGTGAGTCAGCTCTTCACATCAGGAGGCCAAAGTATTGGAACTTCAGCTTCAACATCAGTACTTCCAATGAATATTCAGGGTTGATTTCCTTTAGGATGGACTGGTTTGATCTCCTTGTTGTCCAAGGACCTCTCAAGAGTCTTCTCCAGCACCACAAATCAAAAACATCAATTCTTATGGTTTAACTCTCACATCCGTACGTGACTACTGGAAAAACCGTAGCTTTGTTTATAGGTACTTTTGTCAGCAAAGTGATATATCCGTTTTTTTAATACATAGTCTAGGTTTGTCATAGCTTTTCTTCCAAGGAGCCAAGCGTCTTTTAATTTTATGGTTGTAGTCGCCATCTGCCTGAAATATGAAATACTTTGAACAGTGAGGGAAAAAAATGTCTCTATGTAACAACGTGTAAAGTTCTCATCAAAGTCTTGTCCAGTGAAAAATGCCAGAAGCAGGCCAAGTAGGACAATTTATGGAAAACAGTATATATTAAAAACCACACACAGAGACACACAATCATATTTTCAATGGGTTCATGAAAAATCACCCCCAAACTGTTCAGTTACTCTGTTTGTGTATGGAGGGGTGGGGAGGAGAGGAGAAAGGACAGAGGATTATGCATTAAAAGGAACACGTATTCATCTATTGCAGGTGTAATTAAAACATCATTATTTCGAAGAGATATAAGAAAGAGTTAAAAGGGAGGAAAGGAATAAGTAATTAAGGAAAAGGAGGAGGGAGGAGGCCCCAGGAAGATGGAGCACACAATCTGTCAGCCAGGACAGGCAGACGGGAAAGGGGTCGAACGGAGGAAGCCGCTGGAAGCAGAGGCTCCTGGGCCGAGATGCGCAGATGGGACCGCAGGTGCAGCGTTGGCCCCTGCACGCCCGCCCGGAGCCCAGCACACCTGGGAACCGCGGCCAGGAAAGAGTGCTACCAGCAGGTTTGGAAGGAGCCAGGCTGTTCTTACCGGAAAGGGAGGGGTTCTGGGCAGAGGGCAGTCCTGCCCCTTCTCCCCAACTCTGTCTGCGCCCGCAAGCCCCCCGGGCAGTCCAATGAGGCAGCCTCACACTTGGAGTCCAAGGGACTGGACTGGACTCCTTTGGGCAGCAAGATCCAACCAGTCATCCTAAAGGAAATCAGTCCTGAATATTCATTGGAAGGACTGATGCTGAAGCTGAGGCCACCTGATGTGAAGAACTGACTCATTGGAAAAGACCCTGATGCTGGGAGAGATTGAAGGTGGGAGGAGAAGGGGACGACAGAGTGAGATGGTTGGATGGCATCACCAACTCGATGGACATGAGTCTGAGCAAGCTCCGGGAGTTGGTGTTGGACAGGGAGGCCTGCCACGCTGCAGCCCATAGGGTCCCGAAGAGTCGGACACGACTGAGCGACTGGACTGAACTGACACGGAGTCTTCTCACCTTAGGCCCCTCAGGGATCCCACCCCTTCACCCTGTTGCAGAGGAGGCTGAGGTCGGAGGGATGAAGCAGGGGCCTTACCTAAGACTGACGGTTGATCCAAGATCCTTAGCCATGGGCTCCTTCCAGGCTGCTATAACCCCCTGCGTTCAACTCCCAGCTTCACCTCTCTCTAACTGTGTACCCTTAGGAACCCCGCCCCCCTCTATATCTGAGTATAATTTGCCTACCTACTGTAAAATTCACCCTTTTAAAGTGTACAGTATTTAATATATTCACAAAGTCCTTGCAACCATCACCACTAATTCCAGAACAGTTTCATTACCTGGGAAAGAAACCCCATACCCACTAAGAAAGTCATTCCTCTGTTCTTCTGCCCTCCCCCAGCCCCTGGCAATCACTAATATACTTAATGTCTCTATAGATTTGCCTGTTCAGGACCTTTCGTATAAATGGAATATACAAGTAGAATACAACATGTGGCCTTTTGTGTCTGGCTTCTTTTGCTTAGCATAATGGTTTCAAAGCTCACCCTTGTAGTTTGTATCAATATGCAATGCCTTGTATTACTGGATAATATTCTGCTGTATGGATATAACACATTTTGTTTATACTTTCACCAGTTGTTGGAAAGTTGGGCTGCATCCGCTTTGGCCAACTATGAATAATGCTGTTCTGAACATTTACATGCAGTCTTTGAATGGAAATGTTCTCAGTTCTCCTGGCTGTATACCCCGGAGCGGGATTGTCGAGTCATATCATCACTCTATACATAACATTTTGAGGAACCACCAGAATGGTTCTACAGCAGCTGCACCTAACTACATACCCATTAGCTCAGATTCTTAACCTTTCGGAACCTTAGTTTCTCACTGGCAAAGCATCAGGATTGATACTTACCTTATAGACTGGCTGTAAGACGTAGATTTGATAAAGGAGCGAAGGCAGTTGGTACATAGTAGGTGCTCAATAAGTGGAATTATCATACTTAGAAAACCTATCAGATTCTGAACCTGTTCCTTTTGTTTCTCTTCAAATATGAGCATCAAATCCACATTATCCCCATTTGTTTACCTACTTCTTGAATTTCCCTCCAATTAATTTTACTGTGGAGCAAAATTCCTGCTGACTGTTCCCTCCTCCTCTCTCTGTCTCTCTCCCTCACACAGACACACACACACACACACACACACACACACACACACACACACACACGCCATTTTAAAAGGACTACGTGCGTCCTAAGTCACTTCAGTCATGTCCGACTCTTGGCGACCCCATGGACTATAGTCTGCCAGGCTCCTCTGTCCATGGCATCCTCCAGGCAAGAATACTGGAGTGGGTTGTCATGCCCTCCTCCATAAAAAGGACTAAGCTAAGCTAAATGGAAAGGAAAAAATTCTCCCATCCTGCAACCTGTATGTTAGAGCTGAAATCCATTACTATGGTGGTTCTCAAAGTATGGAACCTAGACTGGCAGCACCTGGGAACTTGTTAAAATGCAAATCCTGGGGCCCCACCCCAGAAACACGGAATCAGGGACTCTGGGGATGAGCCCCAGCAATCTGTGGTTTAACAAACCCTCGGGGTGATTCTATGGTACACTAATGTTCCCAAATTACAGATGAGAAAACTGAGGCCCAGAGAAAGGATGTAACTTGTGTGTAAGCCCATGGAGTGATTAAAACTAGAAGCTTTGGAATTATGTGGTCCTGGCTACAAACTGCAGCTTCCCCATTTCCAATTGTGGGACCTTGGGCCTGCCTCTCCCTACCTAAGTGTCTGTCTTAGTTCAGGCTGCTCTAACAGAATACCACAGACTGGATGACTGAAACAACATTTATCTCTCACAGTTCTGGAGGCTGGGAAGTTCCAAGTGAAAGTCGCTCAGTTGTGTCCAACTCTTTGCAACCCCATGGACTGTACTGTCCACGGAATTCTCCAGGTCAGAATACTGGAGTGGGTAGCCATTCCCTTCTCCAGCGGATCTTCCCGACCCAGGAATCGGACTGGGTCTCCTGCGTTGCAGGCGGATTCTTTACCAGTTGAGCTACCAGGGGTTAGTTCAAGACGTCAGCCAATTTGTCATCCAATTCTGTTCCTGCCGAGAGTGCTCTTCATGGTTTGCTGACAGCAGAAGTCTTCTCCTCTTACCCCCACATGGCCAAGAGGAAACGATCTCTCTTGTGTCTCTTCTTCTTAGGGTGCTAATCCCATTCACGAGGGCTCCACCCTCATGACCTTATTACCTCCTAAAGGTCCCATCTCACAACTGCATCACTTTGGGGGTCAGTATTTCATCATATGAATTTGGGGTACAATCATCTGTAACATGGGAACAGCATATACCCGCTCCCAAGATGGCCATGATTCTGCGTTAAAGGCAGAATAAGGGCTGGAACTCAGGCCCCCAGATTTCCAGACTGGTGCTTTTACCCCTAGAAAACTAGCTGTCACCCCAACCATCCAATAAGAAGGTTCAAGAGATAACATTTGAAAAGCTGACATGGAAAGAAGGGCTTTGTTTTATTTTGAGAGACCCCAAACGGAAGAGCCAGAGGACTAGTGAAAAATTCCAAGGTGGTAGATCAATTTAAGAGACAATTTCCTACATGGAACTGTTCAGAAACAGAATTGGAAGTCCCAAAGGATTCATCACTGGAGAATTCCAAACCATATCTGGATGCCAACATTTCCAGGGTAGGAAGTTGCTGGGGATGATCTCTGAGGTCTCCTCACATGTAACCCTGTGTAGTGGATATGCGCTATCCCCTCCACATCCATTCTTTGTGAAACTGCCCATTCACCACCTCCATGTGGTTGGATGGGCTGTCAATCAGGGTGTTCCATTCATGCCTCACACCCCAGGGGAGGGCACACTACCCAGACTAGTCAATTAGACTTTCCCATGAATCCCTTGGACTGCAAGGAGATCCAACCAGTCAATCCTAAAGGAAATCAGTCCAGAATATCCATCAGAAGGACTGATCCTGAAGCTGAAACTCCAATACTTTGGCCACCTGATGCGAAGAACTGACTCATTGGAAAAGACTCTGATGCTGGGAAAGACTGAAGGCAGGAAGAGAAGGGGACGACAGAGGATGAGATGGTTGGATGGCATCACCGACTCGATGGACATGAGTTTGAGCAAGCTCTGGGAGTTGGTGATAGACAGGGGAGCCTGGCATGCTGCAGTCCATGGGGTCACAAACAGTCGGACACGACTGATAGACTGAACTGACCCTGACCACCCTGATTGGCTCAGGGAATGGCACCTGACCCAAGCAGAATCTTTTTCTGCCAGAGCCTTCTCAAAGCCACATTCATTCTTGAATTTCCCAATCTGGTGAGCCTGCAGAATTTCTTTTTGGCTTAAGACAGTTTGGGGTTTCTGTCCCTACCATTGAAAAAAGTTTTAAGTAATATTACCATACAAAAATGGGCTTTCTGTCCTTGTTTTGAGGCCTGCCTGGAATTGCATTAAAACAGCAAGAGCAACAAAAACAGCAGACAAAACAACAATAGTTTCAAGCCATTTAAAATCTTTAGTCTCTTTAAAAAATGCCAAAACAGATTCCAGTCCCAACACAGAACAAAAAGTTTTCAAATCTATTTTCTCCATCTCTCTCATCTCATAGTCACCGCAGCTGGCTCCTAAATTTGCTTCTTTCTTCTCCAAACACCTAAGCCCCAGTTGGCTCTTAGCTTTTTCCTTCTCAACAGCCTTTTTCAGTGTCCACTGATCCTGATCCAGCCTTGCTGGATCTTGGAAGCAGGAAGGAAAGAATAAAGGTGTAACTCCTTGTACAGTAATGTGGATTTATGCAGATCAGTCTTGGAGTCAATGGAAGAGGTTTAATTGTAAAATTCCATCTATGGAGTGAGGCATGACTGTGAAATCATACTTTCAGAAGAGATACTGAGGTCTTTCAAGCATGAGTCATAAGCCAAGTACAGCTTAATAAACATTTACAGAGTAACTACCATGTGCCAGCTAAGAGCCAGGAGTGGGGCTGAGTTGTCTCAGGCATCTGGAAATGTGGTTGCCTGAACTCCAGACATGAAAAGTCAGTAGTGAACAAACTTACGGTTGCTGAGTGGGGAAAATGGGGGGAAGGTATAGTTAGGGAGTTTGAGATTGACATGAACACACTGCTCTATTTAAAATGGATAACTAACAAGGACCTAATGTATAGCACAAGGAACTCCACCTAATGTTATTTAGCAGCCTGGATGGGAGGGAGATTTGGAGGGAAATGGATACACGTATATGCATGGCTGAGTCTGTTTGCTGTCCACCTGAAATGATCACAACACTGTTATCAGCTGTAGGCCAATATAAAATAAAAAGTTAAGGGGGAAAAAAAGCCTGCAACTCACTTATCATTGAATAGCTACTATGTCCTAGGCTGTGAGGATATATCCAGGCAGAGAAATATTAAAGGCATAAAAATGATTTCTATGAAATGGTGGTTAGTACTGCCAAAGGAAACATGTTGGGGGCTGAGAACAAACCGAAGTCAAGGGTTAAGTTCCCTGAGAAAGTGACTCATGAGCTGAGACAGGAAGCAAGAATAGGAACTGGCTAAAAGACTACAAGACTCAGGGGAAGACAAGCCGGGGAAGGGAATCCTGGGCACAGGAAGGGAAGCCTGGGCACAGTATTTGAAAGATGAGAGAGAGTGAGAATGAAAGCGAGAGCAAGAGGAGGAAGGAGAGAGAGAGAGATAGAGAGAGGCTCCAGGAGGACTCTCTGTGTGGGTGGAGAACAGAGAACTGGAGGAAGGTTCAAAAGGTCAGTGGAGGCCCTGCTGTAAAAGCCTTTGACTGCCACGTAAGGGATCACGAGTCTGCACCAGAGACCAACACGATCCCTATGGGCCACCTAGGTCTTGAGATAGTGGTTTGTTCAAAACAAGGAGAAGCCCAGTTCTGGTTCTTCCACCCTGTGTTGTGTTGAAGCAGGCTACCGCAGACTCAGGAGAGCCCATGCTGTGCATTTCTTCCCAACTTTGTATTCAGTGGCTTCAAACCGAAATTGACCATGATGGAGGTATGTATACCACAGAAACTGGCAAATGCTACCAAGCAGGGCTTTCCCCTGCCCCACGAGACCCAGTCCTTAAACACCAGCACCTCTGCTTTCGCCAAAGAGGAAGCTGGCACCCTAGCACTGGAGAGTTCAGTGCTAATGATCTTTGCAAATCAGGAAGTGATCAAGATCGGGGCATTTCATTTTCATCTGCCCTTAACCATCAGGAGGCTTTGTAGAAGAAGTTTTAAACCCACAGGTCAGACTGAGATCCAAATGCCAGCCCCATCACTAATCCGCTGTGTGACCTTGGGCAAGCAGCACAATCTCTCAATTTCATCTGTTAGAAGAGATATTGATACCCACTTCATGGGACTGATGTGTGTACTAAACACATGTAAACTGCAATGCCTGCTGAATAATAAGGACTATTATGGATTCAAGGACTAACGCTATTGAACGCTGTTTTAGGTAAAGAGCTCTCGATAGAGATACACTCATTTTATTCCAGAATGAACTTATAATCATTGTTTGAGATACTGGAAAGATATGGAAGGAGCTCCCTGAGGACCTACATAGAGGTTAGGTCATGGTAACTAGCTGAGATTTTCTCTTTCATCTTTCTTTTTTCTCAAGATGACGTCTTTTAACATTTTGAGAGATGCAGCTTACCCGACTTCTGTGGTCACAAAACGTCCTTTTGAACTGTTGCAGCAAGGCATTCAGACACACAGCTTGCTGATTTGAACTTATGGGGTGGGGAGAAAGGGAACAAGGGAGAGCGAGCACATGGCAGGTTTTGTCAAAAAGAACAGGTGCCAGGTTCAGATGAGCCACGTATGTGGAAAAGGAAGACACTTCTGTGCCCCCTGCTAAACTGCTCCCAGTTCAGTGGGATCCTGGGTCTGAAAGAACTGCAGTTGGTCAGATGAAGCCACAGTTCCATAGATGATTCAAGGATACTTAAGTATGCTCCCAGATGAAACTGCTTCTATCTTCCTCGCCTTTGAGGTCTGGACATGGCTTCTGTGAGCCCATGTTAAGAAGTACTGATTGAATTCAATGCATGATGCAAATCCCAGAAGTCTCCTGAAATGTCTGAACATCTGCACCCAGGGAAAAATACAGGGCAACCAAGTCCCCAGAAGATGCATTCTCTCTCCCAAGAACTGCTGGAACCCAACCAGATGAGCCCCAGGATTCCCTCTGCAACTTCATTGGTCCTAGTTCATGGGCTTGGTCACAACTGATCAACAGTTACCAGGCCCATTACTGAGACCCAGAGAATGAACAAAGTAGTTACCCAGAGGCAGTGTAGCCATGAAGTCAGACAGGCCTGGGACTGAATCTGGAATTCAGCACCTGCGTGAGCTATCTGGGTTCTCAGAATGGCAGATTCTTCATCTGTGAAGAGGAAGCAAAACCTCCTTTGAGAGCTGTGGAAGAACAGAAAGCAACAGAGTTCATAAAGGAAAGCTATGATTATTCTTTAGAATACAAGTGACTTTTCTTGTTGGAAAAACAACATATATTAATTAGAAATTAGTTTTGGGTTAATTTAATTACTTAACTTTAGAAGTTAGACGTAAACAGAAAGAAGAAAACTTAAAAATATCCTCACCATTAAGAGATAACAAACGCTAACGTATTGGTGTTCAAAACCGTTCAATTCAGTTGCTCAGTCCTGTCCAACTCTTCGCAACCCCATGGACTGCAGCACACCAGGCTTCCCTGTCCTTCACCATCTCCCAGACCTTGGTCAAATTCATGTCCATTGAGTCGGTGATGCCATCCAACATCTCATCCTCTGTCATCCCCTTCTCCTTCTGCCTTCAATCTTTCCCAGCATCAGGGTCTTTTCCAACAAGTCGGCTCTTTGCATCAGGTGGCCAAAGTATTGTAACTTCAGCTTTAGCATCAATCCTTCCAACAAATATTCAGGATTGATTTCCTTTGGGATGGCCTGGCTGGATCTCCTTGCAGTCCAAGGAACTCTCAAGAGTCTTCTCCAACACCACAGTTCAAAAGCATCAATTCTTTGGCACTCAGCTTTCTTTATAGTCCAACTCTCACATCCATACATGACTACTGGGACATATTGGTGTTATACTCTTCCAAATCTCTCTATGCCTATGTGTGTGTGCCTGCTCAGTTGTATCCGACTCTTTGCAAACTCACGGACTGTAGCCCGCCAGCGTCCTCTGTCCATGGAATTTTCCAGGCAATAATATCAGAGCGGGCCATTATTTCCTACTCCAGGGGATCCTGCCGATCCACGGGTTGAACCTGAGTCTCTTGCATCTCCTGCGTGGGCAGATACTTTACCACCCGTGCCTCCTGCGACGCCCACAAATGCCTATAGGCACACATTTTTTAATGCGCTCGTATTTTGGTACTTGCTTTCCTGCTATTGAGTAAACATCTCTGAGTGACTACGTATGTCTTGGCAGCATCTTTTTTTTAATGACTGTAGACTCTTCTGTGGTGAGGCTTGTTCCATTGTCTGGAAGCGATTACTGTTCAGGGACAGGTACCACGCCAAAGGCTTTGGCATCAGAGGGACCAGTGTTCCTGGGAACATGCCCAGGAAGCTCTGGAGGCTGTCATTCCCCCATGAAGCGTGTAGAGAATAACAAGACGGACCCCGCCCCCCCCCCCCCCCCCACCATTGTCGCTGGAATTAAAGTAAATAACGGGCCAAAGTGCTTGACCTGGAACCTGGCACTTGGAACGCGCCCGGATGCACCCAGTGGTGTCTGAGACTACGTTCTTAAACTGGCCCTGAACTAGTTTGTCTTGTTTCAAGTCCCGTGTTGAAATTCCTGTGATTACTAACTATGAATTCCTCTTCTCCCCTCCCTCCATACGCGGATTTACTGATCTCCCCCCACTCCATCCTCTCGCCGGGATCGGGCAGAAAAGAACGAAGTAGAAGCTTTGGGGAGCTCCTGGAGGGTTTGAGCGGGGCTGCCCCAGGGGAAGCCCCGGGAGTCTCCCTGGCCACGCCCCCGGAGGGGCGTGCCCGTGACTCGGCCTCCTATTGGCTGCCAGTCGCATCACCTGCCCGGTGTGAACCAGGAGGCCGGAGGTGTGGGAGGCCTGACCTGGTCCCCCTCCCCGGGCCGCAGGAGGGCCGGCATGACGGGGGCCCGACGCTGGGCCTCCCTGCTCCTGTGCCTGCTGCAGTCAGCTCCAGGTAAGGGATGGGGCCGCGGGGCGGGCGCGGGGCCGCTCCATCCGGTCTGCACCCAATTCAGACCGACCCAGGGAGGGAGTGCCCGGGCAGAGGTCTGTGCGGGGTAACCCTGGTCGTGCGAATCAGCAGAGCCCATCCCTCCCCCCTCCCCGCCCCCAACCCACCACCGCCAGTTTTTTTCTAACCGGGGACTAAACAGACTCGCCACGCCAGTACTCTTGCCTGGAAAATCCCATGGACGGACAGAGGAGCCTGGCATACTGCAGTCCACGGGGTCGCAAAGAGTCGGACACGACTGAGCGACTTCACTTCACTTTCTAAACAGACTCGAGTCTGAAATTCCTTTACGGGAAGGAACTGATCCAATTTCCTAGTGCCAGTTCAGGTCCAGGTGAACAGAGAAAAACAGAGAGTGG
Organism: Odocoileus virginianus; assembly: GCF_023699985.2. Lineage (NCBI taxonomy): Eukaryota > Metazoa > Chordata > Mammalia > Artiodactyla > Cervidae > Odocoileus > Odocoileus virginianus. The sequence goes on along the minus strand of NC_069703.1, from coordinate 35,369,320 downwards.
CAGTTCAAAAGTCAGCTGCATTTGTCTATAAAGCTCTTGTTAAGGTTTCCTAAAAGCCCTGTCCGCTAAGTGAATACCACCACACTTGACCCTCATTGGTACAGGGAACCAAGCAAAAGTGCGCTGCCCTCGCTGGCTGGGAGCAGAGCGGGGCGGGGGAGTCCCCTATCCTCCCCCTCCTCCCAGCTCGAGGTGTCAAAACTTCCACCCAGGCCTGAGGGGAAGGACCACCCGCTTAGTCTAAGCTGTGCTACCGTTCTAACAAGTCACATTTTTTCTTTTCTGCGCCCTCACTAGTAAATAAGTTGACAGGGTACAAAACACCTTGGGTGGTTGGGATCCAACCACCAAACCCCAGCTAATCCAGGAAGAAGGAGCCCAGATTGGTGCCAGGATATCCCCCTAATCTTAGACTAATAATTTAAGAGCTTAGAAGGGCCCTTAGACATAATCTAATGTTGATGCTAAAAGCCAACATTTGTCTGAGCAACTTCTTTGTGCTGGGCACCACATTATTCTAGTTAAGCGTCACAACCCAACTGTCCTAAAGGTATTTTCTCCCTTTTCAGATGTGGAAACTGAGGCTCAGAGCAGTTAAGGGAATTACCCAAGAAGGAAGGGATTGGTGAGACACACAGAACAGGGAAGACAGGCTGAAGCGAGCATGGCCAGCTTTGGCGGCGGCTGGTCCTTCCACCCGGGTCAGCTCAGGGACGCCCCAGCTCCTGGTGCCTTCACCGCAGTGTTACGGCAACTGATGAGGAACGGGATACCTACGTGGTGGGAGGGGAGGGAGTCCTCTGTACTCCCCTTTTCACCGTCAAACTCAATGGTTTTGCTGTCTAGCCCTAGCTATCCTTACATTCGATGAATATTTAATGTACAGAACACAAGCTGTGGTGTGAAGGTTTAGGGTGAAGCGAAGCTGAATCCAGGTTCTAATCCTGGCTCCCACACATAATGGGTGTGTAGCCTCAGGCAGTTGGGTTGTGACACTTAATTAGAATAATGTGGTGCCCAGCACAAAGAAGTTGCTCAGACAAATGTTGGCTTTTAACATCAATATTAGATTAAGTCCAAGGGCCCTTCTAGCTCTTAAATTATTACTGTGTAATGGGTGTGTAGCCCCTTCTGTGGGTGTGTAGCCCCTTCTGTGGAAGGGGATTGACGCCTACACCACAGAGTGGTTTGTCCTGAGGACTGCATGAGGTTTTGATTGAATGGGGATTTGACTGAATGCCACCCTTGTGCCTGGCACCTTTCAAAGGCTTGGTAGAGGGTAACGGATTGTCAGGGGGCTCAGTGGTAAAGAATCCGCCTGCCAATGCAGGAGACACAGTTTCGATCCCTGGGTCAGGAAGATCCCCCAGAGAAGGAAATGGCAGCCCACTCCAGTTTTCTTGCCTGGGAAATCTGTGGACAGAGGGGCCTGGCGGGCTACAGACCAGGGTCGCAAAGAGTCGGACACCACAGAGCAGCTGAGCACCCAGAGGGCAACTACTCTCCACTGCGGCCAAGCTCAGACTCGAGGCCTATTCTCAGATAAGCCACTGGTAGACGGATTTTGGCCTCCAGACAGCCACCTGCTAGAAAGTCCAGAAACTGGGAGCACTGTCAGCATCAGCGTCCTGGTGATCCAGTTCCAACGACAGGACACAGGTTGGGGTGAAAGCAGGAGCCCACATTTGGGTCTAAAAGGTGGGAGTGTGGACCTGAACTGAGGGCCATCAGCAGAATTGGCCCCACCTTCCCTGATGCCCTTCTGTATACTGTATGGATTTCTATCACGGCGCATGTGACCCTTCAGGTAACTGAATTCTCCATGGGACCATGAGTACTTAAAGGGCAGGAGTGGAGTTGTAGCCCCCTTTAAACTTCTGGCATGCAGTGATCAAGAGATGTTCTTGACCAGCAGTGAGCCACAGATGTTGGAAGAATAATGCTGAACATAGAGGGAAAAAGTGAAAACAATGGCAGACTTTATTTTCTTAGGCTCCAAAATCACTGCAAATGGTGGCTGCAGCCACAAAATTAATAGGCGCTTACTCCTTGGAAGAAAAGCTATGAAAAACCTAGACAGCATATTAAAAAGCAGAGACATCACTTTGCTAGCAAAGATCCATCTAGTCAAAGCTATGGTTTTTCCAGTTATGTACAGATGTGAGAGTTAGGCTCACATAAAGAAAGCTGAGCACCAAAGAATTGATGTTTTTGAATTGTGGTGCTGGAGGACTGTTGAGAATCCCTTAGACACCAAGGAGATCAAACCAGTCAATCCTAAAGGAAATCAACCCTGAATATTCACTGGAGGGACTGATGCTGAAGCTCCAATACCTTAGCCACCTGATTTGAAGAACTGACTCATTTTTTGGATGAGACCCTGATGCTGGGAAAAATTGAGGGTGGGAGGGAAAGAAAGCAACAGAGGATGAGATGATTGGATGGTGTCACTGACTCAATGGACATGAGTTTGAGCAAATTCCGGGAGATGACAGGGAAGCTGGGTGTGCTGCAATCCATGGAATCGCAGAGTTGAACATGCCTTCTTGACTGAAGAACAGCAGGCCCCGTGAGAACCTACGGGAGGAAGTGTGATCAGAGTTTAGACTTTGGGGATTTCCCGGTGGTCCCGTGGTTAAGAATCAGCCTGCCAATGCAGGGCACATGGGTTTGATCTCTGGTTGGGGAAGATTCCACATGCTTCAGAGCGAATAGGCCAGTGCACCACTCCTGAAACCTTCGTGCCCTAGAACCAGTTTGCCACAACAAGAGAAGCTGTGGCAATGAGAAGCACGTGCACCAAAATGAAGAGCCCAGCCCCCCACAACTCCAGAAAGCCCTCCCATAGCAACAAAGCCAAAAATAAAAATGAATTAAAAAAAAAAATTTTAAAAAGAGCCCAGACTTTGGGATTGACTAGGCCTGGATGGATTTGAATTCCATTTCTGCAACGTATTAGCTAAGAGGGCCTCAGTTTCCTCATCTGTAATGTGATGCTCACAATTAGTACCTGCCTCCTGGAGATGTGGGGCAGGTTGAAGGAGAAAATGCAGATGACATAGTTTTTGCATCGTGCCTGGCACATAGTTAGGACACAGTACACATTAGCTGCTCTTACTAGCAGCAGCAGCGTTGCCACTACTTCTGACAGATGTCAGGAAGACTCCCCAGAGGAAGTGACATTTGAATCAAGTCTTTAAAAGATTGGATGGTGAATACCATGCTGTCAAGAATGCTTGGGTTCAAGGACACACAGAAGAATGCAGTGGTTTGAGAAGGGCGAGAAGGAAGATTGGCTGCGGCCTGGTGAGGTGTGTTGGTGAGCTGTCAGGAAGACGTCAACGAGATGGCCAGGCCAAGCTGGGCAGGGCTGCACGTACCCTGATAAGGAGCATGGACTTTATTCTGAGGGCACGGGAAGGGCAGGAGCTGGTTAGCTGTGTAAGCAGATGCATATTTCAGAAGCTGAGCAGTGAGAAGGAAGGAGTGCCAAGGAGGGCGGTAGGGGCAAGTTTGAGATGGTCAGGGAAAGAGCCGCTGGGACAGTGACGTCTGAGCAGAGATGGGAAGGAAGCAAAGAAGTGAGCCAGATGGAATATCCGGGGGAGAACAGTCTAGGCGGAAGGAACAGCTTGTGAAAAGGCCTGGAGGTGAGTGCAGGCCCATCGCACTCTAGGAACAGGAAGGGGCCAGTGTGGCTGGAGGGGACAGAGTCCTGGGGAGTCCTGGGTCGGACTGGGTAGGGCCCTGTGGGTGACTGTAAAGACTTTGGATTTTACCTTGAGTGAAACAGAAGCCACCGGGGCTTTAAAGCAAAGGGGTGACATGATTTAACTCTCATTTTAACCCTTGCTGCCATATGGTAAATGGATTGAGGGGACAAGGCTGGAAGCAGGGACAGCAGTTAGGAGGCCTTAGGGATAATCCAAGTCATCACAGTACTCATTCATTCACTCGACAGATTTTCACTGTGCACCTACTATGCGCCTAGGGGCCCTTGCAGGCAGCCTCTGGGGACACGGCTGAGGACAGGACAGAGCCTCCGTTCCATGAGGCCCTCAGGGCCGTTCCCTCCTGAAGGCCAGGGTTCTATCAGATGGTTCTGCTCTGTGCTGTTTTGCTGGAATCCTCAGGTGCCAGGGTGGGCACAGATGGGCACAGATGTGCTGCTGAGGTCTAAGGAGGGGAAGGGGCTGTAGTACAGCCAGTAAGTCGCACAGTAATGACTGGAATCATGCCCCCCGGCTCTCCCGCCTACATCATGTCCCGTCTGCTTCGGCCACCCCAGACAATGCCTGCTTCTTCTTTTTTTTTTTTTTTAATGCCTGCTTCTCGAACTGAGCAAGCACCCGATTGCCTGCCATGCCACACTTCTGCTCAGAATGGCTCCAGGCTTCATGACCTCTTTCTCCTCCACAGGGCGGCCCCTCCTGGCCCCTCCCCAGAACGTGACACTGCTCTCGCGGGACTTCAGTGTGCACCTGACGTGGCTCCCAGGGCCTGGCAACCCCCAGAACGTGACCTATTTTGTGGCCTATCAAAGGTGGAAGGATGCCTCTGAGCTGGTGGGGAGGGGGGTGTGGGGGGGGGCAGTGGGCCTGAAGAGGTGGGCAGGAGCCAGAGGGGCTTCTCTGCAATAAATAGCTACATTCAGTGTGGGCAGCACCCACAGGTTCTCTGAGTCCCACGGGTGACAGCATGCGGCAGGTACTGGGAGAGGGTATTCACGAAAGTTCTGGAGGTGGGGGTGATGCTGAATGGCGAATAGTGCCCAGGTGATGGACCCACCAGGAGCGAGGCAGGATCTTTGAGAAAAGTCAGAACAGGACATGGATGGAGCTGTGAGGGCCTGATGATGGAATTCTTGAGGGCTTGGCTAAAGTGCTTGACACTGTAGCAGGTAAAGGAGGCAGGGATATCTCTTGCAGAGCTGTGGTAGGCATCACGAAATGATCACCCTTTTCCCCACGGAACCTACACAGGGCCTTGGGGTCCTTCTCACCTTGGCAGCCCAGGCATCCACCGCTGATGCAGAGGAGTCGAAAAGTGAAAGCAGATTTGTCATCTTTGCACATAGGTGGAAGTCATCTGAAGATCTTTCATTAGAGAGTAAGCTAATAAAAGCAGATACTCAGCAGCATCAATCTAGAATTGGTGGGAAGGAGGAGGCAGAAAGGAGAACTGCCATATCCTCAGGACTCTTCCTGTGCCAGGCTGAGTGCTAGGAGCCTAGCGTGGGTGCCTCCCTTCTGCCTCCCTGTATCGCCAGGCAGCCTCTGCATTTCCCCTGTGTTGGAGGTGAGGAGGTACTCAGAGGTGCTGTGACTTGCCTAAGGAAGTCAGTGATGGAAGCAGAAGAAAAACCCACATCTGTCTGACCCCAAAGCTTCTGCTCTTCCTGTTCTATCATGGTGCCTCCATCTGTAGCCTCCAGATATGAACGGTGGGGGCCTGGCTTGGGAAAGGACAGACTAGAGAGCTTTCAAAAGAGAGAATGGGAACTTCCCTGGTGGTCCAGTGGTTAAGAATGCACCTGCAATGCAGGGAACTTGGGTTCAATCCCTGGTCTGGGAAGATCCCACATACTGCGGGGCAGCTCAGCCCGTGGGCCACAACTACTGAGGCTGTGCACCCTAAAGCCCATGCTTCACAGCGTGGGAAACCACCATAACGCGGAAGAAGCCCTGGCTCATCACAACCAGAGAGAGTCCGCACGCAGCAACGAAAACCCAGTGCACCCAAGCTAAAGAAAGAAAAGAAAAAGAAAGAACGGTGCAGAACTGTATCAGGAGGCAGAAGATACCCAGCCTGTCCTGCGTGTTTGCTGTGTGTCTGCACATGTCCATACATGAAACATGTTTAATCTCACACTGCCCTGCAAGGAAGGATTCAGTGACTCCGCTCTGCCAGTGAGGGAACTGAAACACTGAGAGGGTGTTTTGCTCAAAAGCACACAGCTAGGCATAGTGGAGGTGTGATAAATTGATTAAAGAATTGAAAGCCTAACCTCAGATTTTTATGATATTTTCCTTTCCTTTTACACTTTTGAAACACCTGTGAGGATTCCAAAACTGTGATATTCTAATGGTACTATTTTCTCATTTATTAGCTAGAATTATTTTATAAAAACATGCTTCCTTTCATGTAGTATTTGATATTCAGTGGTACTGTTCATACAGGCAAGACAGAATAAATGCTTGGAATTTTTTTCTTGACCAGCTTGGAAGATAACGAATTGGTTACCTATCATGCCCCAAAGGTGATTGCCTTGTTGTTGTTTTTTTTAATTATCATCACCAACTCAAGTAGTTAAACATATCTAATGGTTTAGTCCATTGCAATTGATTCTACTCACTGAAGCTTGAATTGTCTCACCTTCGGCCAATGCAAGTCCCTTCAGGTTGGCTCCTGGGTCCTTTGAACTTGACCCTAGTAAGTCTTGATATCTTTATTGTCATTTGTTGCAAATAGATGTTCCAGATTCATTTGCACAATTCCTTACCTGAAACCTGAAATCAGCCATGTCTCCATTTGGTAAAAAAAAAAAAAAATGGTTTTAAAGAACACTGTGTAGCTGTCTGATCAGTACTGCACTATTGCTTTGAGATCTTTTCAGTGAACATAATTGAGGTAATATGTTTAAAAATCCCATCTCTATTCCTGGCTTCTACTGAGATGGCTGATTAAATCTGCAAGTCACACCCATGATCTCCTTATCAAAAGATTTTCAAGCCACAACTTTGGCATTCTCTCCAGAACATGCTTTCTTATTGTTTTTTTGCAATATGCATAGGCTGAGAATTTTCCTTATCTTCAAGTTCTAGTTCCTTTAGGCTTAGCGATTCCTTCTATCTGTCTCTCTCTCTCCTCTCTCATTTTACTATAAGCAGTAAGAAGAAATCAGGTTACATCTGCAGCATATTTCTTAGAAATCTCCGCAGCTAAGTATCGAAATTCATCACTTTCCACTTCTGATTTTCCATAAAAACACTAGGATGTAATTCAGCCGCACTCATTGCTACTCTATAACAAGGATCAATTTTCTTCCGGTTTCCAATAAGATATTCCTCCTTTCCATCTGATCACTCCCAGAATCACATTTTGTCAGAGCTCTTAACCATGACTCATCCATCCTAGGTGACCCTGCGTGGCGTGGCTCATAGCTTCATTGAGTTACATAAGCCCCTTCCCCATGACAAGGCTTTAATCCATGAAGGGGGTCTATATTCCTACCAGTAGTGTTTTCAAGGCAATTTTGGCTTTTGCTCACATAAACTTTAAAACCCTTGCAGCTTCTACCCATAACCCAATTGCAAAGCCACTAACTCATTTTTAGGTATTTGTTACATTAGCTCCCCTGAGGCCTTTCTCAGGAGATGGTCACCTTCCTTCTCCCTGTGTCCTCACCTGGCCTTTTTTCTGTGTGAGAGCAGCACTGGTGTCCCTTCCTCTTCTCATAAAGGCACTAGTCTTACTGGCTTAGGACCTCACCCTTAGGACTGCGTTTAATCTTAATTACCTCTTTAAAGGCCCCATCTCCAAACACAGTCACATTGGGGTGTTAGGGCTTCAACATATGAAGCGGGGCTGGGAGGTGGGGGTGGATGCTGTACAATTTAGTCAACAATACTGATAAGCTGAATTTCAGTAAATTTAAAACTTTTGTTCTTTAAAACAATAAAACCCCAAAGAAAATGAAAAAGCCAGTCACTGAGAAATATATATTCACAATACATACACTGACAAAGAACTTATATCCAAAATAGATAAAGAACTCCTACATCTCAAAAATTAGATGAATCACCCCAAAATATTTGAATAGTCACTTAACAAAAGAAGATATGTAAATGGCCCAAAAGCATATGAAGAGATGTTCAACATCATTAGTCTTTAGGGAAATGCAAATTAAAGCTACAAGGAAATACGCACACCACTAGAATGGTTAAAATTAAAAGATGTGACAGTACTAAATGTAGAGAAGCATGTGGAGGGCATTTCGTTGTTTAGTTGCTAAGTTGTGTCTGACTCTTCGCAACCCCAGGGATTGCAGCCCACTGCCTCCTCTGTTCATGAGATTTCCCGGGCAAGAATACTGGATTGGGTATGGTGGGCATATGGCCCTCCATATTTGGAGGTTTTGCAGCCACAGGTTCAACCAACCATGGGAAAAAAAAAATATTTTTTTAAAAAAATTCAGACAGCTCCAAAAGACAAACTTGAATTTGCCACACAGTAGCAAATATTTATGTAGCATTTGCATCATATTTACAATTATTTACATAGTGTTTGCATTTATATTAAATATCATAAGTGACCTAGAGATGATTTAAAGTATATGAGAGGATGTGCAAGTGTGGTATGCAGATACAAAACCCCTCATGTAAGGGAACTTAACTCTGCAGATTTCTGTGTCAGTGGGTGATCCTAGAACCAATCCCTTGTGGATACTGACCATGTAGTGTTGGTGGGAACTACAATGATATAGTCACTTTGGAAAACAACTTTACAGCTTCTAGTAAAGTCACACATTCAGTGACCACGCTTCCCAGATTCCACTCCTGGATCTATATCCAAGAGATGTGAAAACATATATCCATATGAAGACTTGTATGTGAATTTTCATAGCAGCTTAATTCGTAATTCCCTGTTACAGACTGAATTGTGTTCCACCCCATAGTCACTCACGTGTTAAAGCCCTAACACCCTTGAGACTGTATTTGGAGATAGAGTCACAAGTATACCGTATTTAAGATGTAAGAGGCAATTAAGATTAAATGCCGTCCTAAGGGTGAGGCCCTAAGCCAATAGGATTAGCACCTTTATGAGAAGAGCAGGGGACACCAGGGCTGCTCTCACACAGAGAAAAGGCCAGGTGAGGACACAGGGAGAAGGAAGGTGACCATCTCCGGAGAGAGGCCTCAGAAGACAGCAGACCTGCTGACACCTTGATCTTGGACTTCTCGTCTCCAGACCACGAGAAATCAATGTATTTGTATCATTTAAGATTACACATATAAGTGATATCATATGAAATCTGTCTTCCTCTGTCTGACTTAATTCACTTAGTATGACAATCTCTAGGTCCGTCCATGTTGCTGCAGATGACAACAACAACCACCATATTTCATAAATGAAGAATAAATTAGAAGAAATATAAGAGCAAATCAATACAGCAGATAATGCCTTAAAAGAAACAGAAGGTGAAAAGAGAGAAAATTTTTAAAATAAAAGAGAACTGAAATGTAAATGCTCAAGTTATAAGACTCATAGAAGAAAGCACAGAAGAGCATCTTCGTGACCTTGAATCAGGCAAACATTTCTTAAGTTCAGTTTAGTTCAGTTTAATCACTCAGTCGTGTCCAACTCTTTGTGACCCCATGGACTGCAGGACGCCAGGCCCTCCCTGTCCATCACCAACTCCTGGAGTTTACTCAAACTCATGTCCATCGAGTGAGTCTGTGATGCCATCCAACCATCTCATCCTCTGTCGTCCGCTTCTCCTCCTGCCCTCAATCTTTCCCAGCATCAGGGTCTTTTCAAATGAATCAGCTCTTTGCATCAGGTGGCCAAAGTATTGGAGTTTCCGCTTCAACATCAGTCCTTCCAATAATCATTCAGGACTGATTTCTTTTAGGATGGACTGGTTGGATCTCCTTGCAGTCTAAGGGACTCTCAAGAGTCTTCTTCAACACCACAGTTCAAAAGCATCAGTTCTTCGGCGCTCAGCTTTCTTTATAGTCCAACTCTCACATCCATACATGACCACTGGAAAAACCATAGCCTTGACTAGACGGACCTTTGTTAGGATTAGGACACCAAAAGGAAAGAAAGCTGATGTGTTAGTCTGCCAGGGCTGCAGTAACAAAATGCCAGACTGGGGGCCTAAACTCAGTTTAAATGCTGGCTTATCTGAGTGATATTTTAAAAACATAAATCAGATAACTTCAGTCCCCCTGTTCAGAACCTTCCAGCAGTTTCCTGTGACATATGGAATAAAATCCAAACTCCATACCAAGATGGTGAGACTCTGCCTGCTCTGCCCACCCGCCTCCATCCTCATCTCCAGTCTGCCCACCCTCTCTGTTCCTTGTCCACTGGGCTTTGGCCACCCTGGTCTTGCTTTTTTTCTGGACTGATCAAATCCCTTCCCATCGCAAGGCTTGCTTTTGCGATTTCCTTCCCCCCCACCCCTTCTCCTGGCTCCCTTCTCAGCATCCCAGCCTCAGCTTCAGCACTGTCTTCCTGACCTTTCCTGAGCTGCCTTCAGAAAGTAGTCACCCCACCTTCCCCTGTTTTCACCGCACTTACCAGCTCCTGGGTTTATCTTTTCATGTGACAATGGTGGGAAAGCTCCTCCTTCCTGAGTGTCGGTTCCCGAGGGCAGGACCTCATCTGCCATGAATTGCCGATTCCTCAAGAATAACGCCCAGCAAGCGGGTCCCTCCTTTGCACCTCAGTGTTCTCAGGAAGTTGGAGTCATGGACTTGGGTGTCCCCTCCAACATTCACGTAGCACCCAGCACAGAGTGGGACACACAGCGGGGGGCCTGTAACTGTCTGAATGAATCAACGTGGTGGAGAATGGTTCCTAGCAGAGCGGCCCTGTGAGGGAGACATCACAAATGAGGAGATTCAGGCTTAGGGACTTTAATAAGGTCCCAGAGCTAGTGATGGGCAGAACCCGGGTTCCCACCCTCATCTGTCATTCTTGAGTCCAAGCTCCTAACAGGACGGTCCTTCTTCTGTCTCAGTCGATGGCTGGCTGGCCAGACAGATGGATGGATGGACAACCAGGTGGGATGAAGGGACAAGTAATCATGCATTCTCCAAGTTTCCTCACCCCAAGAGGCCGAATCCGTGACCCACACTCTTCTGTCTCCTCCCTCAGCTTTGTACCCCCCAGACGGTGGCGGAGAGTGAAAAGGTGTGCCGGAACCAAAGAACTGATGTGTTCTCTGATGTGCCTGGAGAAGCAAGACCTGTGCAACAAGTTCAAGGGGCGTGTGCAAGCAGTTTCACATGGCGCCAGGTCCCCCTGGGTAGAGTCCAAGTCCATGGATTACTTCTTTGAAGGTGGGTAAGGGGCCTGTGAGAGGGAGGCTGTCTGCCCAGGAGCTCAGCTCAGTGACACTGCTGTCCTAGCCATCTGTCCTCCACTTCCCAAAGCGGTGGGCAGCTCTGGAGCCATCCGCCATGGGCCCCAGCCTGTAGTCCAAGTAGTCTGACTTTGCAACCGGGAATCAGAAATGTTCACCAGCCCCAGAGTTCGGGGTGTGTGTGTGTGTGTGTGTGTGCGCGCGCACCACTCAATTGTGTCTGACTCTTTGTGACTGAATGGACTGTAACCCACCAGGTTCCTCTGAGCACAGAATTCTCCAGGCAAGAATACTGGAGTGGGTAACCTATCCCTTTCCCAGGGAATCTTCCCAACCCAGGGATCAAACCCGGGTCTCCTGCACTGCAGGCAAATTCTTTACTGTCTGAGCCACCAAGGAAACCCAGTTCTGTTCGTACCTCCAACTAATGAGGTTCATGATCTTCTACTGTATACAACCTTGGTTATGAACTACACAAAGCACTTTACTTATTCCTATTTTTATTAATGTTCAATCTCTCTCTTTCAGAAATTTTTTTTAAATTTTGGTTGAAAAAAATAATTTTTGTACACCATAGAAATTTCAGGGGAAAGAGAGAGAAGAATAGGAAGGAAAACATTCCCCATGCTTATAATCAGGAATCACTATTGTTAACATTGAGTGAGGAGAGCAATTTTTTCTCCAATGTATTTTATTTCTGACCCTCACAACAGGCCTGTGAGGTTCATTTTAATCCACCTGTGTTTTTTTAAAAATTAAGACTTAAAAAAGTTAAGAAACTTACTGGCTAGTAATTGATGGAGATGTGATGTGAAATAGCTCTTTCTGATCTTGGACAAGAGGCTGGGTTGGGTTAAGAGTAAGAAAGACAATAGCTTCATGGAGCTGAAATCTGTAATTTATCATTCAGGCTTCTCGAAATATTTGAGGACAAAATAGGGCTTGAAGGGAGGGGAGGAAAGGATTGAATGAAGGATGGCAGGAAAGAGTGACAGAGAAGAAAGAAGCAGTGATTGGGATGGGAGGAAGCTGGCAGGGTGGATTGACAAATGGAGGAAAAGGATGGATGAATGAGAAGAAAGGAAATGTGGAAGCAATAGGGAGGAAGTGATGGATGCATGGGAAAGATGAGGCTAGAAGGATGGATAAATGCTTACTATGAAGGAACTAGTATGGGTGGAGAAGCACAGGATAGGAATGAAACTCAGATGGATGGGTCAGTGGCTAGAGACTATAGAAGGAAGGCTGGCTGCCTGGCAAGGGAGGGAAAGGTGAGAGGGAAGGAGAAGCAAAGGAGAAAGGAAAAGCAAGAAGAAAAGATACATGGAAAGAAAACAATGGATGGATAGGAAGGATGGAGGGATAGCAAAGTAGGCTGATTGGCTAGATGAAAGGAAGAAAGAAAGTATAAATGATTAGGAAGACAGGATGGATAGGAAGGAAGAAATGTCAGCTGGAAAGAAAGGAAGATTGGATAATTAGGAAGAAGGAAGGATGGCTGAGAAGGATGTATGGATGGGAAGGAAAAGAAGCATAGTCATGAAATATGGACAGATGGACGAAAAGGAAAAGAAAGTTGGGAAGGCAGACAGAAAGGTTGTCTGCCTAGAAGAATGATGGATGAATAGGAATAAGAATTAGAACAATAAAGGGACCGATGCAGAGACGTGCTTACTTTTTTATTTTTTTAATTAATTTATTTTGTTTCTTCCTCCCTAAAGCTCTTCTGATTCTCTTAGAGCACACCTCAGGCTTGAATGATCCTTCCTGCCTTTTTTCTGCACTCAACCGTGACCCTGGTCACATTCTCTCTTGAGTTTTGTTAGTTTGAATATTTCATTTTCCTTCTAATTTCCTCCAACTCCTTGAGGTCAAAATTTATGGGGGCCTCGTCTCCCCATTTCTCTCAGCTCCCTGCCCAGGGCTTAATACATATCAGTGTCGAGTGGGTGTTTCTTGATCACATAAGTAGTGGCAGCTTGCAGAAGCCCCATGCTTTCCCTGAGCACAATCAGAGCAGGGAAGACCAATGTGGTCAGGGCTCCTGCCGTTTGGTACTCAGGGAAGGCAGCATGGAAAAAGTGGCATTTCAGCTGGACCTCGAAAAATGCTATATTAATTTTCTCTTGTTGCTTTATTCCGTGTCACTGCCCCCTCCATCTTCAAACCATCAGTCAAACCTAAATAATCTTGATCAGACTGTCAGTAGAAATGGACATTAAAGATTCTGCCAGTGAGGGCTCAGAAGGAAGTGAAGAACATCATAAAGGAAGCCTACATACCCTTCAGGTCCATGGGATCTTCCAGGCAAGGATACTGGAATGGGTTGCTATTTCCTTCTCCAGGAGATCTCCCCAACCCAGGAGTCGAGCTCTTGTCTCCTGCCTCTCCTGCATTGGCAGACAGATTCTTTACCACTGAGCCACCTACGAAGCCATAAATCTCTTTCAAGAATAGTTAAACCATCATGAGCAGAGTGTTAGTAGAAGAATGGATACTAAAGGTACTGCCTCACAGAAGGAAGTGAGGAATATGTTTCTGAAAATTTCGGGAAGGGGGATGCCTCTTATATACTGAAAAACGATGAGCAAATTTGTATCCTACATGTGTATGGAAAACAGAACTCATAAATGATTAATTTGGTCCTTTATCAAGGAGATTTCCAAACAAAAATATTGAAGGCATGGTCTGGTTTATTATTGGCAACTATAGCAAAATGCAAGGAGGAAAGAGAAATTGAGGAAAGAGCCTAAACAAAAAGGAGCTAGGACTCAAACGTCTGGACAACTCTCAACCTATCCAGATGGCAAAAGATGCTCAAATTAAGAAATTTCTTCCAGGAGTGTGACACAGAGCAATAGCCAAGGGTGTGACTGCATGCCTGGACTTCCTGGTGGCACCAGTGATATAAAACCTGCTTGCCAATGCAGGAGACATAGGTGACACGGGCTTGATCCCTGGGTGGGGAAGATGCCCTGGATGAGGGCACAGTGACCCACTCCAGTATTCCTCCCTGGAGAATCCTGGTGGACAGAGGAGCCTGGCGGGCCACAGTCCATGGGGCAGCAAAGAGTTGGACGAGACTGAAGCAACTGGGCATTCATACACCCATGTGATTGTATAACCACTTACTAAAACCTCAGATCAACGTGTTTGGCCCAGAAAAAATGCTCTCGGAAGAGATTTAAGGGTATGGCACACAGTCCCCTTCAATCAAATCAAGGGGCCTCTAGAAAGCGGAAGTGTTACCCCTCAGCCAGCTCAGCTAAAGCCAAATAGAAACAGCTCTTCTCAAAAAGATATGTGGAACTGGCTTCTGTCAGATGCAGTAGGTCCCCGTGACATCTGTAGGAGATCCGTAAGCTTCTTGAGCATTTTATATCAGCAGAAACAGCATCAGTTTGGATGAAAAGGAGCAGAGAGAATATGAAATGAAAGAAGGCTATTGGTGCCCCAATTTCTACTGGAAAGAAGCAGACTGTAAACTATTTAGCTGCAAATATCTTTCATGAAAAAGAAGGGTTATTCAGAGAGTGGAACCAGGATCCTAGAGAGCAGTGTTGAAAGCCAAGGAAATGTAGTTCCCAGGCCTAAAAATCTAATACAGTTTGTGTAGCTAGATTTCAAAACTACTTCGGCTCAGTGAGTGTTTTACCTCCTGTTTCTCCCTATTTGAACCAAAATGTCCATGATTATTGTCCGCTGCCTATCCCACCTCCTTATATTGGGAGCAGATAACTTGTACTTTATTTTCACCGGTCCACAAGTGGACAGGAACCCAGGTGTCATACTGAGTGCATTGGATCCAGACTCTCACCTGAACCTGATGTAGATACTTTATAAGATGATATTTTGGAATTTGAGTTGATGCAGTAATGGGATGAGACCCTGGTGGGCCTTGGGACGGGGTGAGATGGCTTAATGGTAAAGAATTCGCCTACCAGTGCGGGAGACACAGGGAACACAGGTTCGATCCCTGGGTTAGGAAGATCCCCCAGAGAAGGAAATGGCAACCACCTCCAGTATTCTTGCCTGGAGAATCCCATGGACAAAGGAGCCTGGTGGGCTACAGTCCATGGGGGTCACAAAGAGTCGGACACAGATGAGCAACTGAGCCTGCACGCACAGGATGGGGTGAATGTATGTTGCCCTTGAGAGAGACAGGAATTTCAGTCTCAGGAGTCACACGGAGAACCATGATAGGCAGAATGACTCCCTCCAAAGATGCCTTAATCCCTGAACCTATGAATATGTTAAATGTCAATATTAGATGGCAAAAGGGATTTTACTTAAGTTTATGGGTGTTAAAATAGTGAGATTATCTTGGATTATCCAAATCGGCCCAATCTAGTCCCTTGAGTCCTTAAAAGCAGAGACCTTTCTCCAGCTGGAGGCAGAAGACATGTAGAAGAAGGGAATATCAGAGAGTTGAAATGTGAGAAGGATTAAATATGGTGTTTCTGCTTTGAAGATGAAGGGGTAACGTGATTAGAAATGCAGGTGCTGGGACTTCCCTGGCAGTCCAGTGGTTAAGACTCCATGTTTCAACTACAGGGGACATGGGTTCAGTCTCAGTCGGGGAACTAAGATTCCCATAATGCTATGCAGTGTGGCCAAAAAATTTTTTAAAAAGAAAAAGAAGAAAGAAGCACAGGTGTCTTCAGAAGCTGAGAGAGGCTTTAAACAGCCTGGAAATAAACCTCAGCCTCACAGCACAGGGAACTGAAATCCGCTAACAACAATCATGAGTATGGGAGTGAATTCTGCCCCCAAAGTTCCCAGAGGAGAGCCCAGGCCGGCTGACACCTTGATTCCCACCCAGAGTTGAGAACCCCATCAAGCCCACCTAGACTCTTACCCCCAGAACTGTGACATGATAAATCTGTGTTGATATAAACCACTGAGGTTGTGGCAATGTTATGGCAGCAACAGAATACTGATACAGACGGGCAGGAAGCTGACAGACCAGGGACAGGTGAAGGGCACCCGGGGGAACGGGCAGCTTAACTGCGCGCTGGGTGAGGGGCAGGCCTGCCTGCAGGCAGGGGTCTGCGTGCTCTGTGGCCTGCAGAAGGCCCTGACAGGCCCCGTTCTGTGTCCGCCAGTGGAGCCAGCCCCGCCTATCCTGATGTTCAACCAGACAGAGGAAATCCTGATTGTCAATGCTACATACCAGCTGCCGCCTTGTGTGCCCCAACCAGATCTGAACTATGAGGTGGACTTCTGGAAGGAGGGGGCTAAGAACAAGGTGAGAAGCCGCCTTCAGGCCCCCCAGGCTGAGTCCCCTTCCCCAGTCTCCCAGCAGATCCCCATGCTCTTCACCCTCCGAGCCTTGCCCCTGGATGCCTCCTCCAGGAAGCCTTCCATGCCCACCCCTCACTGCTGCAGTCACCCACTTGACTTTGCAGTGTGATTGACTTGTGGCTCACCTCTGCCCCAAACCCCCACCCAAGGGACCACGTCCAGGACATCCTTCTCCTGAATATTACAGCTAGTAACAACAGGGCAGTTTTGTTTTGTTTTCATTATGAAACTTTTTAAAAAAAATAAAATCTGATTGAAGTATGATAGGCTCTGGGAGGCCTACTTGCTGAGGCACCAGATTCATTAGGAAAAAAAACTAGAAAATTCAGATAAATTCTAGGAAGAAAACCGAAAGTATCCAGAGATGATTTCAAATAGCTCTTTGGTGTGTATACAATTTGGAGAAGGCAATGGCAACCCACTCCAGTGTTCTTGCCTGGAGAACCCCAGGGACGGGGGAGCCTGGTGGACTGCCATCTATGGGGTTGCACAGAGTCGGACACGATTAAAGCGACTTAGAAGCAGCAGCATATATACAATTTCAGACTTGTTTCTGTGTATGCATGTGCTTATGTCTGTATCTATTTGTTTATGGTTAGCAAATTTGTTTACGGTTAGCAAATTTTTTCCATAATTGGCCAGAGAGTAAATATTTTTGACTTGGCAGGCCATAGCGTCTCTCACATCTATTCAGCTCTATCTGTAACATGAAAGGAGCCAGAAGTAAATAGGTAAATGAAGAGGCATAGCCATGTTCCAGGAAAACTATTTTCAAACAAAGGTGAGGTTAAAGTCTATGGACTCCTGTTCTTATTCATTCTGTCTTTTACTAAACCCAGACTCACACTCCTGACCTCCTGCACACTCTGGATCCCAGAGACAAAGATCTTCATCTGATGTGGTCCTTGCCTTCAAGAACCTCACAGGTGTTCTTATGTTCTTTCTACTGTCCAGTAGAAACATAATGCAGAACACACTGTGTCGCTTAAATGTTCCACATTCAATTAAGTAAAAAGAAACAAGTGAATTTAGTTTTCACATTAGATTTTATCTCATTCAATAGAATGTAATCATCTCAACATGTAGTTAATATAAAAATTACTGAGATTTTTGGTTTGGTCTCTCATGAAAGTTAGTATGCATTTTATACTGGAGCGCATCTTGGTTGGTACCAGCCACGCTCCAAGTGTGCAATAGCCCCATGCGGCCAGTGGCTACAGTGTTGAACAAGCAGCCCTAGAGTTTTCTGTGTCTTTATTGGCCGAGTGAACACCCCTGTGTGTTGTTTAGTCACTGAGTCAGGTCCAGCTCTTTGCCACCCCATGGACTGCAGCACACCAGGCTCCTCTGTCCTCCACTATCTCCCGGAGTCTGTTCAAATTCATGTCCATTGAGTCCATGATGCTATCTAACCATTTCCTCTGTCGCCCCCTTCTCCTTTTGCCTTCAACCTTTCCCAGCGTCAACCTTTCCCAGACTCTTCCAATGAGTTGGCTCTTCCCATCAGTTGGCCAAAGTATTAGAGCTTTCACTTCAGCGTCAGTCCTTCCAGTGAATCTTCAGGGGTGATTTCCTCCACCCTAATATTTTGACATGCCCTGAGGGTAGGAAACCTGAGGCATCCTCCCCTGAAAGTGAGGACCACTGGGCCCTGGTAGGGTATGCCTGGGAGTAACCCTGAGTGGCAGGGCTGCTTTTAAACCCAAACCATCTCTACCTTGAGACTCAGCGAAGAAGAGAAGCCAGATAGTGTTGGGAAGTGCTCTCTGAATGCTTAAGCCTTACTGCAAGTAAAGAAGTTGTGGGAATCCCAGCTGTGCCATACCTGCCAAACCCACCCCATCCTGACTGCATGGAGCCAGTTGCCCCCACAGGTCCACTCTCCTCTGTTTCTCTCTCCACACAGACCCAGTTTCCAGCCACTCCCCATGGCCAGCCAGTCCATATTCCCCTCCAGCCAGACACCAGCGGGTACCACTGTCTCAGCGCCAGAACCATCTACACCTTTGGCAATCCTAAATACAGCGAGTTCTCCGAGCCCACCTGCTTCTTCCTGGAGGCCCCGGGTGAGTGCCAAGTGGTACAGAAGTGAGGACTTCCCCCCTGAGCTTTAGGATCTTCATCACGTGGTGGTTAAGAGCCCAAGTCTAGAGACAGACTCGCCTCCATTAAAATTCCAGCTTCACCTCCGCTCACTATGTATCTTTGGGCAGTTTACATAATCTCTCTGAACCTTGCTTCCCACCATCTGTAGGATGGGTTTAATTCAGGTTTTTATTTCTTTTTAAATTTTATGTATTCATTTATTTTGGTTGCACTGGGTCTTCACTGCTGCTAGAGGGTTTTCTCTAGTTGCCACAAGTGGGGGCTACTCTTTGTTGGGGTGCAGGGGCTTCTCATTGCAGTGACTTCTCTCATTGAGGAGCACGGGCTCTAGTGTGGGCTTAAGTAGTGGTGTGCAGGCTTAGTTGTCTTGAGGCATGTGGGATCTTCCCAAACCAGGGATTGAACCCGTGTCACATGAGTTGTCACTTAACCACTGGATCACCAGGGAAGTCCTGGGTTTATTCTTATGAGAATTAAATAGGATAATGTATGTGAAGCCTCAGCTCAGATGCAACTGATAGACAGGAGCCCCTGTTTCTCTAGTCGTTATTTTTTTTTCTTCCTAGGATCCAGCTGGGCCCTCCTATTGCTGCTACCGCTTCTGCTGCCACTGCTGTTGGCTGTTGCCATAGGGCCTGTGATGTGGAAGACCTTCATGGGGAACCCCTGGCTTCAGCAGACAAAGATGCCACAGGCCCTGGTATGGCAAATCTGGGGGCGTGGGACAGGGAGGGAGGGTTGTCCAAGAGGAAGGAAGTGGAGCTAGACTTGGTAGATACTTCAGGTAGAATATCAAGATGGCCTAGACTGCAAAATGTCTATCTACCCGTCTAAATTTTCACCATTAGTGATTCATTCCTTTGGCACCAAATTAAAATAGCAGATAAGCCTGGGAGGGACAAGTGCCTTAAATCCCTTTTTAAAATAATTTCATCTCTGCTAAGGATTTGTCAAGTGCCAAGAGCAGAATCCCCAGCCTTGGGATTCAGGAGAGATGCCGGGAGGGGAGGCGGGGAGGGTGGAACCGAAAGGAGACATCTTAAAAAGGTCCCAGCACTTTGTTCACCGTCTAACTGAGTGTAAGTCTTGCGCAGGCAGACCCTGCAATTTCTTCATTGGTCTGCTGGCTCACTCACTTAGAACCTGGGGCCACTGGGACAAGGGAAGCCTGGAGAGGCCAGATTTGTTCAGTGGAGGCCTGGAAAGGGAAGCTGAGTCATACATGGGGCTCGGTGGGCACTTGGGTTGGATGGGAACTTTGAGGATGGGCTCTGAGCGTTCGCCACATGGAAGTGTTTGACATTCCTGGACCTGCAGGGAATTCCCACTCACTGGAGGACTACCTCTGTGTTAGACATCCATACCTGCCCCATCCCTCTACCTTCCTGAGCGTGCATGCATGCGAAGTCGCGTCAGTCATGTCCGACTCTTGGCAACCCTATGGACCGTAGCCCGCCAGGCTCCTCTGTCCACCTTCCGTTACATGGTAGATCACCAGCCCGACCTCCTAAAGCCAGCGCCTGCAACCTGGACGCTTTCTCTGGCCTCTGGTGCCCTCTCTACCTGTGCACATCACAGGCTGAGTGTGCCAGGGAGTTCACGCCACCACCCCCTCCATCCCTCCCTGGCTGGTGCTCTGAGGCCCCGGTGCTGCAGCTGCTTCAAGTCCCCAGCAAGGCTCAGCTCCAGCTGCCCTCGAGGTGACCTGACTCATCATACCCCGCTACGGGCTGCTGCGCCTTGCTGGCACTTCCCGGGATGACTTCCTAGAGAAACGGCTTCCGTTTGAATCGCTTGTCTCTTTCCTTGTCTATTTCCCGGGGAACCCAAATTAGAACATTCATGCTTCCAGAAAGGCTGAATCTCTGTTCTCTCTCCTCTCCCCAAATCAGCACTTCTCCGGACACAGACACTACAGGGTAACCTTTCAACCCAGTGGCCCAGAGTGCGTGCACAACCTGATCCTCTGTCCCCAAAAGGAACTGACCAGAAGGGTCAGGCTGACCTCTAGAGTCAGGGCTCCAGCCCCTGTCCAGGCCGGACCAGAGAAGGACAGTGGTGAGGAGAAGGACGGTGAGGAGAACACAGATGAAGAGGACACGGATCCCAGTGTCAGCTTCCAGCCCTATGTTGAACCGCCCCCCTTCCTGGGGCAGGAACTCCAGAGCCCAGGGCCCACCGAGGCAGGAGGGCCCTGGACTCCGCTGGTCCAGGGGGAAGGCTCCTCTGCCTACGATTCTTCAGGCAGAAGCTGGGCCAGCACTGCCGGCTCCTCCTCCTGGGATGAGGCTGGATCCTCTGGCTATTTGGCCAAGAAGGGGCCAGGCCAGGGGCTGCGTCGGGAGGAACACCAGAAGCCTCTCCCACCGCCTGAATTCTCCGAGGACTCCAGTTCCTTGGGAGAGCCCCCCAAAGACAACCTCTCCACCTGGACCACCTGGGGCTTATCATCACCAGGGCTGAATCTAGTCCCTGGAGAACCCCCAGTTTCTCTTCGGACACTGACCTTCTGCTGGGACAATAGTCCTGAGGATGTTGCGGGGGAGGAAGAAGAGGAGGAAGAGTGTTGGAGGGAGTCAGAAAGTGAGGACGACAGTGCTGGCAGCTGGGGGGCTAAGAGCCTCCAGAGGACGGAGGTCAGACCCCTGGGGCATTACTTGGCCAGGTGAGCTGTGCCTCCGAGTCTGGCTGCTGCTGAGTTTTCTGGGGACCCAAGGCGTCACCAAGACTTGAAATCCTGGGCGTATCGTTGCTGGGGCAGCAGAGGGTCTTCAGAGTACCTCGGGGAGCCCCAGCTATTAGAGGCCGTCCACCAGGCTGAGCCGTCAGAAGCCACCCGCCCTCTGACCTGCCTGCTTTGTGCCAAGCACCAGGAGGGGTGGAGACGAGAATGGGAGAAGGTCAGAGGTTGGTTGGGTGTCAGATCACCCCACTGTCCCTGGGGTGATAGGCCAGCTGGAAAGATTATCTCCGGACAACGTGAAACGGGCAAGGTCAGGTCCCAGTGGACACTGAAGGCCGACAGTGCAAGGGCCCATCCGGCTTTGGGGAGAGAAGGAATTGGAGGCACATCTGGTGGAGCAGAGACTCGCATCTTTCTCCAGCATCCGCTGGGCTTCCTCCTCCGCAGAACTCGGCCTTCTGGTTTATGAGTTCCCTAGGGTGGGCCCCAGTGAAGAAAAATCTAGTTGGCCAAGGGTGTTGGAGAGGCAGAGGAAGGGGAAGGGCGTCGTCATTGAAAGCCCAGTCTCTGAGTCACACGTTTCACAATCTATAATATCAGACAGACCTGGGTCCAGATCCCAGCTCTGCCATTTACCAGTTGTGTGGCGGGTGGGGAGACACCCTCCTCTGTGCCTGAGTCTCCTCTCCACAGCTACCACCTGGGGCGTGGCAAGAGTTCCGGCAGACGTGATGCCTGCCACATCGTTGGCACTCACCACGTGGCGACCAGTAGGATTCTCCCATCCACCCAGGCTCCGGGGGGGCGGGGGGGGGACCACTGGGCATCTCCCACCTGTGACCCTAAACTCAGAGTGACTGGATTCTCACTCCAAGTCTCCCACCTACCTCCCACCCTCACTGCCCCCCGCCTTGTGGTCAGGAAACCGAGTTCTCAAAAGCTGAAGCCCAGTCAAGGGGATCCCTGGTCCCTCTCCCTTTTCATGGCAAAGAAAGAACCAAATGGTCCACTGTCTAGGGAGCCTGATTAATTGGTGGTGAAAAAGCAACCCAGCAGGGGATTGGGCCCCCAAGCCTGTGATCCCCAGCTTAGAACTTTAGACCCTTCAGTTGCCCATTGTGGTTGTAAAGATGTCCCATTTCCCCTTCCAGTTTTGAGAAACCACTGTTTCTGGAAATAGGTGACTGTTCTTCCCTGGAGGTAGTGATGGATGTTCTCAAACAACTGATTTGGTAACCTAATTTTCTCAGTTTTGTGGCCTTGCGGGAACCACAGAGATCAGAACAAACCTTGGCTCTGCCATTTCACCTGCCAGGACTTAACATGTTTTTCCAGTGATGCAAAAAGCATCTTCATAAGCTTTGTACCCACAGGGCTGTGCTGTTTAGAAGTCAGCATAAAGGTATAGCATAGAGAGAATGATCTGGAAAAGCTTCTCAAACTTCCAGGGCTTCTCAAACTGTGTTCCCAAAAGAGCCTGGGCTTCACAGGAGGAGTCTCAGTCTCAGGGGAAGCTAGAGGTTCCCCCAGGTTCAACCAGAGCAGCCTCCCTGGACCCTCATTTTCCTCCAGCATTCTCCATGTGCAGTTGTGCTTGGGAGTCTCCACTGCTGAAGAAAAAGTTAACGAGCCCCCTTTGAAGCTGAAAATCCTGTCTTCTGTTTCAGCTGAGGAAGCAGAAATGTTGACTTCACTGTATATATCGCTAAGAGTGAGGTTGGGTCTCTGGCCCGCCAGGGCAACCCCGGTCCCCTTGGCCATGTAAACAGTACCAAGGTCTCGGCAAGGGGCACGGGGTTGCAGGGGCCTTCACCACTGCTGGGAGGCATGCACGTGCCTGCACGCCCAGGCACACACACGTGCCTGTCTGCAGAGGTTTCTCTCCCATGAGGCTTGTCTACACCCATCACTCAACACAGGAGAAGAAAAACACGCTGTGCCGTGGCTCTGGGGAAGGCTCAGGACCAGTTCCCAGGGAAATACCCAGACCAAGCCCGGTGTCCTTTCTGGAACCCGTTGAGCTGCTTCAAGGAGGTAATTCCAAGTCCCTAAAAGCTATCATCACTGTTGTCTTAGGCTGGTGTGAAGTAACTAACCTTTGTATTCTGAAACCTTGTGTGTTTTCTAAGTATTTTTTTCAAAGTTTAATTTCTGACATAGGCTGAACCCTCCTTGAATTCTAAAAGTCCAGCTCCTTCATGGTCATTAAGTTATAAACAAAAAACTATGGGCAGCATTAGGAAAGAACATGCTGGCCAATATTATTAGTTAGGTGTACTCAGCACTGAACTGTTTACAAAGCCCTTTCATAAACTCAGTGGCCAGGAACTGCATAGCTTGAACTCCAAGGCCACATGTGAGGAACAACGGGGGTGGAGCAGGTAATGCCCTAAGTAAAAGCAAGATTCCGATTCTTTAGGGTACTGAGAAGTTTATATATTGCTCTGAGATATTTGTATTTATTTCTAGCTTTATTTTATGTTTATATCATATTTAAATAATTTCCCAATGCTTGTTGGGACCTACCCTAAACTGTTTAAATAAAGAGCTCTATTTTTAGAGAAAAAGGCAAAATTGAATGGAAAAGTGTGTGCTCTTATTTCTCAAAGGCTCTTCACCAGTCTTGACTGTTAAGACTAGAGTAAGTCCCCTGCATACGAATGTGTTCCATTCCGAAAGCACATTGGTAAGTCCAATTTTTTCATTAAGTCCAAAGAAGTTAGCCTAGGTACCCAGCTAACACTATCAGCTATACAGTACTATACTGTAATAGATTTATAATATTTCTTATACAAATAATGCATACAAACAAACACACAAAAATAAAATATATTTCACCTCACAGTACAGCACCTTGAAGCTTCCCAGGTGGCACAGTGGTGAAGAATCTGCCTGCCAATGCAGGAGACACAGAAGACGAGGGTCCAACCCCTAGGTCAGGAAGATCCCCTGGAGCAGGGAATGGCAACCCGCTCCAGTATCCTTCCTTAAAGAATGGACAGAGGAGCCTGGTGGGCTACAGTCCATGGGGTCTCAAAGAATCAGACACAACTGAGAACTCATGCACAGTACCTTGAAAAGTACAGCCGCTGGCATACAGGGGCTGGCATCGAGTGAGCAGGCAAGAAGAGCTACTGACGGGAGAAGAGAGAGGAGATGGGAGATGGAAGAGCTGAAGGATCGTCAGCAATAGGAGATGGAGGGCAAGCTGCAGCTTCACTCATGCCTGACATTGATGACACAGATTCTGGTTTCTGCTGGAATCAGATGCACGTTCACATCTTTGAAAGTTCACAGTTTGAAGATTCATATGTAAGGGCTTTACTGGATAGGGTCTTCAGTTGGGTCCCCAGCAGTGGACCAGAGACAAGGACTTGGGGAATACAGCAGTGCAATGATTTCAGAAAGCACCAACAGGAGAGTGGAAGAGCGGGAGGGGAAGCAGCCAGTCCAGGTGCACAATCAGACAGGTAAGGTCTCTGAGCAAGTGGAGCTCAGTCTTCCTAGGGAGTTTTGGGAGTTGGGTATTAAACCCTCTAGATATGTTCCACTACCAGGGACAGGAACTGGGGAATTTATCCACCAACTCCCAACAGTCCTGTGTAGAGGGCCACCCCCTCCCAGAGAGGTGCGGGTACTTGCAATTGGAATCCATCAAACTGAGTGCACAAGACGAGTGCTACAGTGCGGCCGGAGCTGTGCCGGCCACCCCGGCAGCTTGCCTTTTGGCAACAATGGCCTATGGAAGGATATAGAATATCCTATGTGGCGGCCTTATAAGCCCAAATTCATTCTAGTGGCGCTCTACTGGGGAAGGGTCTCCCAGCTCCCACAAATTCTCCCTCAGAGTAACTTCTGAAAACCTAAAAAAAGAAGGAAAAAAAAAAAAACAGCCTGTCATTTGACCAGCTAAATGGATTTATTCAGAAACAGCAAAGAATTGCCATTTGGGACATGCGATCCATGAGGAACAACAAGCAAGCCCAAAGGACAAGGGGAGGAATGCTTCTTTATAGGGGAAAGAGGGGCCACTGTAAACCATCTATTGGAGGAAACTGGGAGTTCGAAGGGTAGTGACTCTTCATTGGCTGAGCTAGGACAGTCTCTCATTGGCTAGACTGTTGCCAGGCAAAGAGAAATTCCTCCTCCTGCTGGGTAGTAACATAGTAGCCCTCTTCCTGTTGGGGATGCAAGGTTATGTCTCTTTCTGGGGAGTCTGCGATTGACAGCAAGAGGTAGAGCAGGAGAGTTCTACCTTCTGTCCTCCCACTATTAGTCGTTCAGTCGTGTCCAACTCTTTGCAACCCCATGGACTATAGCCCACCAGGCTCCTCTATCCCTAGAATTCTCCAGGCAAGAATACTGGAGTGGGTAGCCATTCCCTTCCCCAAGGGATCTTCCCAGCACAGGAATCAAACCCAGGTGTCCCACATTGCAGGCAGATACTTTACTGTGAGCCACCAGGAAAGCCCTTAATCCCCTACCTGTAAGCTATTATTTTCTGTAAACTTAGCATCTATGACTGCTTGCTTACAGCTTCCTGGAGTTCATTCCTGTGTGCACAAAATTAAGCTAAAGTGATGGGAGTTTGGGGGTTTAAAAAAAACCAGCGACTTCCCTGGTGGTCCATTAGCTAGGACACCATACCCCCAATACAGGGGTTCAATCCCTGGTCAGGGAACTAGATCCCACATGCCACAACTAAAAGAAAATACCCCACATGCCACAATGAAGATAGAATATCACACATGCAGCAACCCAAATGCAGTGCAGCCAAATAAATAAATATTTTTTTTAAAAAACAGATGAGAAGTTATCAGTTCAGTTCAGTCACTCAGTCATGTCCGACTCTTTGTGACCCAATGGACTGTGGTACACCAGATTCCCTGTCCATCACCAACTCCTGGAACTTACTCAAACTCATGTCCATTGAGTTGGTGATGCCATCCAACCATCTCATCCTCTGTCATCTCCTTCTCCTCCCGCCTTCAATCTTTCCCAGAATCAGGGTCTTTTCCAGTGAGTCAGTTCTTCGCATCAGGTGGCCAAAGGATTGGAGTTTCAGCTTCAGCATCACTCCTTCCAATAAATATTCACGATTAATTTCCTTTAGGATGGAGTGGTTGGATCTCCTTGCAGTCCAAAGGACTCTCAAGAGTCTTCTCCAATATCACAGTACAAAAGCATCAATTCTTCAGTGCTCAGCTTTCTTTATAGTCCAACTTTCACATCCATACATGACTACTGGAAAAACCAAAGCTTTGACTAGATGGACCTTTGTTGGCAAAGTAATGTCTCTGCTTTTTAATATGCTATCTAGGTTGATCATAGCTTTTCTTCCAAGAAGCAAGCATCTTTTTTATTTCATGGCTGCAATCACCATCTGCAGTGATTTTGGAGCCCAAAAAAGTAAAGTCTGTCACTATGGAAAAGGTCAGTTTTCATTCAATCCCAAAAAAAGGCAATGCCAAAGAATTCTCAAACTACCTCATAATTACACTCATCTCACACGCTAGTAAAGTAATGCTCAAAATTCTCCAAGCCAGGCTTCAGCAATACATGAACCGTGAACTTCCTGATGTTCAAGCAGGTTTTAGAAAAGGCAGAGGAACCAGAGATCAAATTGCTAACATCCACTGGGTTGTCGAAAAAGCAAGAG
Source organism: Odocoileus virginianus (assembly GCF_023699985.2). Taxonomy (NCBI): domain Eukaryota; kingdom Metazoa; phylum Chordata; class Mammalia; order Artiodactyla; family Cervidae; genus Odocoileus; species Odocoileus virginianus. The sequence continues at coordinate 35,342,473 of NC_069703.1, read as the reverse complement.
AGTTCCAGAAAAACATCTACTTCTGCTTTATTGACTATGCCAAAGCCTTTGACTGTGTGGATCACAACAAACTGTGGAAAATTCTGAAAGAGATGGGAATACCAGACCACCTGACCTGCCTCTTGAGAAACCTGTATGCAGGTCAGGAAGCAACAGTTAGAACTGGACATGGAACAACAGACTGGTTCCAAATAGGAAAAGGAGTACGTCAAGGCTGTATATTGTCACCCTGCCTATTTAACTTATATGCAGAGTACATCATGAGAAACACTGGGCTGGAAGAAGCACAAGCTGGAATCAAGATTGCCGGGAGAAATATCAATAACCTCAGATATGCAGATGACACCACCCTTATGGCAGAAAGTGAAGAAGAACTAAAGAGCCTCTTGATGAGAGTGAATGAGGAGAGTGAAAAAGTTGACTTAAAGCTCAACATTCAGAAAACTAAGATCATGGCACCTGGTACCATCACTTCATGGCAAATAGATGGGGAAACAGTGGAAACTGTGGCAGACTTTATTTTTTTGGGCTCCAAAATCACTGCAGATGGTGATTACAGTCATGAAATTAAAAGACGCTTACTCCTTGGAAGGAAAGTTATGACCAACCTAGATAGCATATTAAAAAGCAGAGACATTACTTTGCCAACAAAGGTCCATCTGGTCAAGGCTATGGTTTTTCCAGTGGTCATGTGTGGATGTGAGAGTTGGACTGTGAAGGAAGCTGAGCATCAACAAATTGATGGTTTTGAAATGTGGTGTTAGAGAAGACTCTTGAGAGTCCTTTGGACTGCAAGGAGATCCAACCAATCCATCCTAAAGGAGATTAGTCCTGGGTGTTCATTGGAAGGACTGATGCTGAAACTGAAGCTCCAATACTTTGGCTACCTCATGCGAAGATTTGACTCACTGGAAAAGACCCTGATGCTGGGAGGGATTAGGGGCAGGAGGAGAAGGGGGCGACTGAGGATGAGATGGCTGGATGGAATCACCGACTCAATGGACATGAGTTTGGGTAAACTCTGGGAGTTGGTGATAGACAGGGAGGCCTGGCGTGCTGCGATTCATGGGGTCACAGAGAGTCAGACACTACTGAACGACTGAACTGAACTGAACTGAACTGATTTCCATTGTTTCCCCATCTATTTGCCATGAAGTGATGGGACCAGATGCCACTATCGTAGTTTTCTAAATGTTGATTTTTAAGCCAACTTTTTCACTCTCCTCTTTCACTTTCATCAAGAGGCTCTTTAGTTCTTCACTTTCTGCCATAAGGGTGGTGTCATCTACATATCTGAGGTTATTGATATTTCTCCCGGCAATCTTGATTCCAGCTTGTGCTTCCTCCAGCCCAGCGTTTCTCATGATGTACTCTGCATATAAGTTAAATAGGCAGGGTGACAGTACACAGCCTTGACGTACTTCTTTCCCTATTTGGAACCAGTCTGTTGTTCCATGTCCAGTTCTACTGTTGCTTCTTGACCTACATACAAATTTCTCAGGAGGCAGGTCAGGTGGTCTGGTATTCCCATCTCTTTCAGAATTTTCCAGTTTGTTGTGATCCACACAGTCAAAGGCTTTGGCATAGTCAGTAAAGCAGAAGTAGATGTTTTCCTGGAATTCTCTTGCTTTTTCGAGAAGTTATACCTCAGTCTAAATGAGTCAGTCAGTTCCATGAATCAGTTACTCAAGAGATACTGGTTGGTGCCAGGGCCTATTTCTGCCCAGGGTTTCCACACCCTTTGGCAAGTGATGTGATAATATAGGATGCAGAGGCGTGACTACATTTTATCAATTATCAGCAGTCTGTTTTTTCCCTTACTGTCTCTTTAAGTGGGCTTGGGAGCAGAAGGTGGCGATCCGAAAAGAATGCCTCAGAGTACACGGTCCTGGTGTGACAAACCATCAGCAGCGAATTCGAGGCTGCTGTCCAGGAGCCAGTGCCTCCAAGGTGAGTCCCATCCATTCTTTCAGGTTGCTCAGCACATCCCATCCCACTCTGAGCCTTGGCCTTTCTGGGCACTAAATGGATGTCTTGGAAGCCAGATTCCAACAGGGGCTCAGACTCCCCGACTCCAACTCCCATCTCGGAGTTCCAGACCCTTTCATGGGATGCATGCTAAGTTGCTTCAGCCATGTCCAACTCTTAGTGACCCCATGGACCATAGCCCGCCAGGCTCCTCTGTCCATGGGATTCTCTAGGCAAGAATCCTGGAGTGGGTTGCCATGCCCTCCTCCAGGGGATCTTCCTGACCCAGGGATCAAGCCTGCATTTCTTATGTCTCCTGCATTGGCAGGGGGGTTCTTTACCACTAGCGCCACCTGGGAAGCCCTTTCATGGGATGTGTGCAGGCGTGCATGCGCAGACGCTTCAGTCGAGCCTCCTCTAAATAGCTCTAATCCAGCCTCAAAGCCTAAACTGCAGGATGCAGTCCTTTTCCTCCCCCATCGCTGGAATTTGGCCTCACAAACTACTGCCAACTGAAACTTATAAGTGGATATTTATGACTGTCCTCATTGCCACTCCTGGCATCTCCGTGCCTGTATACCCAGGAGGCTCTTTTATTATGAAGGTTTTTAAGGGCCCTCTCTTGATCCTTGGTTCCTCATTTTGTAACAGAGAAGACTCACTGCAGGAAGTGTCCTCTGAACCTGCCCAGAGACATCGGCTTGTTTAATCCTCCAAGCATCACTGAGAGTAGAGGCACTTTTGCTCTTTTGTAAATGAGAAAGTTCAGGGGGAGAGCTTAAGCCATCTGCACACTGCAAGCAATTGGCAGAGCTAGGATTTGAACCTAGGTCTGTCTGCCCAAGGCCCATATTCTGTTCACTTCCTGACTCCCAGGGTACATATAAACCTGTTGCCCCAATCCTGGCATGAGATGCAGGGTATTCTTAATGTTTTATGAGGAAGCATGATCTTGTTAGCATGTAATAAGCTACTGGAACTCCTTACCCTGAGAGGGACAGCTAAAATTCTAAGCAGAGTCAGTGACTGCTGAGCTGAATTTGTGTTTGTGGTCACTGACAGCAACCAGGTAGGGAATTCCAGGATGTCAGGAGAGGATTCCAACCTCAAAGTGACACAGAAGCAGAGGCCATTTGAGCTCCAGGGGCCCTTAGAAGACTCCTAAACCCCAGCCTCCGTTATAGACAGAGGCCCAGAGAGGGACCAAAATCTCCTCTAGGTTACCTAGAGTCAGCTGCAGGGGTGGGACCCAGGCTCCCAACTTGGAACACTAAGTCATTGTCCTTGATTAACACAGCCAAGCTTGGAGGCAGATGGCTCCAAAGTGAATCTGATGCTCCTTTTCTTTAAGAAAAGGCCGTGGGGTGAGCTGTCAAAACTTCATCCCTTGTTCCTCCCACCCACAAGTGGTCAGGGACCTCTTTCAAGTGTCTCACCGCTGAATCACCATGGAAACAGCACTCCCCTCCCCTAAAGCCACCCCACTCCCTGCTAATGTTCTTGCTTCTACAGAACAAGTTCTGGCATCCCTGGGTGTTCAGAGACAGGACCGGAGCAGGTCACATCCCTGAGTATTTGGCATTTTAGGAAATGCTTTTTGCACACCTTAGGGGTATTCCAGGGAAGCCCTGGCCAGCTCCCTCAGCACATTCACTCATCCGGCAAATATTCCTGGGTACCCACTTGGTGTCAGCTCATGCAGGATGCAAGTTACATGCTCTGTCCCCGAAATGGGGAAACAAATAATGTGGTGAGATACATACCAGGTTGGAGGAGAGACAGGGCGTCATGGGAGCTGCAGCTCCTAATCTACCCTGATGAACTGATCACATGGGGAAGGCTTCCTGGAGGAAGTGAGCTTGAGAAGCGGTCAAGAATGAAGAGGAATTAAAGTGGGATGGACAAGGTGTTTTGGGCAGTTCTGGGTGCAGCCTGTGCAAAGGCTCAGAGGCTGGACAATGCAAGGTGTAATTGGAAAATGTTATCAGAGGGAAAACAAGTGCATTTTTCTGGCTGTCTGTGTAAAAGAGCTAGCAAGGGCAATCTGCTGAGATAAAGGTCAGTTCTGTAAGCTGGTGCTGGAGAGCTGCTCTGTGAAGGATACAGAGCGAGTAAAGAGGAGGGAACAGAGAAATACACGGGGTGCTCTTTACTCCCCTGGTGGCTCAGGCGGTAAAGCGTCTGCCTATGCGGGAGACGCAGGTTCAATTCCTGGGTCAGGAAGATCTCCTGGAGAAGGAAGGGGCAACCCACTCCAGTACTCTTGCCTGGAAAATCCCATGGACAGAGGAGACTACAGTCCATGGGGTCACAAAGAGTCTGACATGACTGAGCGACTTCACTTACTTATTTATTGTACTCAGAACATTTTCTTCCTCACTGGGGAGACAAACACCTTAAACTTGACAGGCCAGAGAAGGAGGTCATCTAGGGAGCATCTCCCAGTGGTCTTACCTTCTCACTGAATACCCCCAGCAACCAAGTGCAGCCCATCACAAAGTCGGCCATACCTTCGTGGGGAGAGCTGCTTCCTTAAACCAAAAGGAATTGGCCTCTTTAATATGTCCCCTTACTCTGTACTCTGGTTTTCCTATTTGGAGGCAGTTACCAAAAAGGGGCTCAACTCTTCTCCATGCAGCAGCCTGTCTGGTATTTGAAGACGATGCTGGCACCCCACTTTGCCCCCACCAGAGTCTCTTTTTTCCAGTTATAGGCATGAGCACAACTCAAGAATAATATTGGACAATGCCAAGTACACAGCATACCAGAGTTCAAGAAGGATTTTTTTAATTTTTAGTTTTGTATTGGAATAGGATTTATTTATAATGCTGCTTTCATTCCAGGTGTACCACAGTGATACAGCTATACATACACACAAACCTATTCTTTTCCAGATCCCCCTCTTGTATAAGTCACTACGGAGTCCTGAATAGGGTTCCTCGTGCTTTGCAGTAGGTCCCTGTTGGTCATCTATTTTATATTTAATAGTGTATATATGCCAGGCCCAATCTCCTAATTTATCCCTCTCCTCTTTTCCCCTTTGGTAAACATAAATTTGTTTTCTAAATCTGTGAGTCTGTTTCTGTTTTGTAAAAAAAAGTTTATTTGTATCATTCTTTTAGATTTCACATGTAAGTGGTAGCATATGATATTTGTCTTTCTCTGTCTGACTTCACTTGGTATGTAATCTCTGGGTCCATCCATGAATTATCCATTTGCAATGAATATGCAAGTGGAATTATTTCGTTCTTCTTTAAGGCTGAGCAATATTTCATTATGTATATTCATGTATATACCACATCTTCTGGAAGGATTTTTCAGAGTGAATCTGTGATAGTCTGGAGCTGTCGTGAGCAGAGGAGAGACCATCCCAGCTGGCTTTGAAGAAGTGGGTCTCTGGTTGAGGGAAAAGAAACCCACAGAGACAGGCCCAGCCCAGACAAGGGCATTTCTTCAATGTCCACTTGCGTTGTACTGTCACCTTACTTTTCCTTAATATTTTGTTGTTCAGTCATTAAGTCGTGTCCAACTCTTTGTGACCCCATGAACTACAGCATGCCAGGCTTCCCTGTCCTTCACTATCTCCCAGAGTTTGTTCAAACTCATGTCCATTGAGTCAGTGATGCCATCCAACCATCTCATCCTCTGTCATCCCCTTCTCCTCCGGGCCTCAACCTTTCCCAACATCAGGATCTTTTCCAAAGAGTCAACTCTTCATGTCAGGTGGCCAAAATATCCGAGCTTTGGCATCAGCACCAGTCCTTCCAATGAATAGTCAGGACTTATTTCCTTTAGGATGGACTGGTTTGATCTCCTTGCTGTCCAAGGAACTCTCAAGAGTCTTCTCCAGCACCACAGTTCAAAAGCATCAGTTCTTCAGTGCTCAGCCTTCTTTATGGTTCAACTCTCACATCCGTACATGACTACTGGAAAACCTTAGCTTTGACTAGATGGACCTTGGTTGGCAAAGTGATGTCTCTGCTTTTTAATATGCACCTAGGTTGGTCATAGGTTTTCTTCCAAGGAGCAAGCGTCTTTTAATTTTATGGCTGCAGTCATAAAATAATATATTTCCTATAAGAGCTTTAAAAAATGCAGATGAGCAAAGGAAGGGAAATAAAAATACCTTTAATTCTACTACCACCCAGAGATAATTCCATGAAGGTTTTCATATATATCTTTCAGACTTTTTTCTTTATGCGTGCATGTGTTTTAGCATGCCTTGTACTGTGCATAGTTTGTGCCATGCTTCTTTTTTTTTGGCCAGTTTATGAGATGTTAGTTCCCCAACCAGGAATTGAACCAGCACCATCAGCAGTGAAAACGCTGAGTCCTAACCACTGGACCACCAAGGAATTCCCCAGGCTTCTTTTCATCTAGTAAAATATGGTGACCCTTTACCTGGGTCACAAAACAGTTTTCTCCAGCGTTCTTTTGAAGGCCGCATTCATCCTGCATTGGATGGACTTAACAGTTATGCATTTAACCAAACCCTTAGAGTCAGATATGAATGTTGTTCTCTTTTATTTTTTACTATTAGAAATGATGTCCGATGTTCTCAAGTTCTTTAACAATCCAGGTGTCTTCCTTGTCATTAATAGTCTCTTAATCATAGTCCCTCCTAAGTATGGGGGGCCTAGTTCTCTCACAGATTCGTTCTTCCAGGAGTTTCTGAGAGTCTCCAAAGAAGACTTCACTTTCCACAGACCTACAGGCTTGCAGCCTGTCCTCTCATCCAACCAGCCCAGATTGCTCCAGTGACTGCTCCTCTCCTGACGAGCCCTTCTCGGCATTTTTGTAACCTGTTTCTCTGACCGTGATCTCCCCACACCCCCTTGTCCCTAAAGTCATCACAGGCCTACCGCCATCATAGTCCACTCAGGAGCAGAGAAACCTCTTAAGTCTTTCAAACCAAGAGACTTTCACGGAAGGGAGTTGGTCGCCCAGGTGATGAAAGAGCTGAGAAGCAGCCCAGAGAGTCACCGCGGCAGGAAGTTGCTCCATCCTTTGAACTGAAGGGGAAAATGGAAGTAGATGCCGTCAGAGCCCAGGCCACCTGACGGAACGATGGCGGCTGCCTGGCTGGAGGCAGCGGGGGCTCCAGGGGAGACACTGCCTTTGGGGGAGGCCGCTCAAAGTGGAGGAAGAGGACGGGAAGTCCCCTGACTTCTCTCCTCCAGCTCACCTGTCTGCCTCCCGCGCCTCCCACTGGCGGAACCTAGCAGGAAGCCCCTGGCAAAGGATTCTGGGAAATGCAGTTTCCTGCAATTAACAGGACAGGACTGGCACAAACCATGCCTTAATTCCCCCAAAGCACAGCTCAACTGTGGCTGTTTAGTCAAACAAACTTTGCCAAGGACTCGGAACTGACAGAAAACAAGGACAACACAGAAAAGAAAAACTTAAATACAGATCCCTGGCTGTCACAACTTACTACATCCGAAAACCAAGGCCTCTATGCCCTTCCTGAGGACCCAGCTGTCCTGCTACAGGACTCAGCCAGCTGTTGTGTGACTGGAACTGGTCAAACTCTCCCCAGAGGCAGAGATCTCTGATAATGTCCACCCTAACCAGAGTCCAGGCCCCTTCAACCTTCTCTTGAGGCCCAGTGAGGAGGGGAAAATCATTGCCTAAACACCCGTCCCAGTGGATATCATGTAATCCCTATAGATCCAGCTGCACATGATGGGACAGCTTGGGTGAGCAGTTTGAATCTTCATGGTCCCCAATCAAAAGCCCATTCCTGAATTTTGCCCCCATCTCTAGTACAGTAGAACAAGTCACTGAAATCTCAGATCCTTTTTTTTTTCCCCTTTTGCAGGTTCCAAATTCCCAAGGCTCAAGGTAGGAGGACCTGGGCCTCTCACCCCCAGCAGCCTCTCTGGGTGGAAAGCTATTCCCAAGCCCAGCATCCATCATGGCGGACCTACATCAGTACATAGCACAAGACACAAGCAAAGACATTTATCTCTTCTTGCCAGAACAAAACCAAGGAGTCTAGCTTTTCCTCTGCCACAAGGAACTTTCCAGAACATATCTTCTGCTCCTGCCTCTGCTCCAGTTGCTTTCCTCAGGGTGAATCCCTGTGGATGGAATCACCAGAGCAAAAGGTAGTTTGTAAGTTGCAAGCTTTTGATACCCAGTGCCAACTTGCTCCCAGATAAGGCTGTACATCACAGATTATTTTTGTCTTTTCTGCCTATCAGTTCCCTAATAAAGCACTGAAGTCTTAGGATGAATCAGCCACCGGACCAGATAAACAAGCCAGTCCGTCACTGTTGCTGTTTTCTGCACTTAGGAAGGGAACTCCCTTGGATCCCGCCCAGGACCTGGAATTCCGAAGCACACGGACCAGGCACCTTTGTACCCAGCTCCCCACTGCCCAAGTCCCACCTTTCCTCCTTTCCCCGCCCTCGTGCCTGGGTGGAGCCAGCTGCCAAGGCGCCAAAGTTTCTCAGCCCTTCCTCTGGGCTCAGTCTGGAGCGGAGACCGAAAGCGGGCTCTGTGCCCGGCCCCGATGAGGACGCTACTGACCATCCTGGCGGCCGGATCCCTGGTCGGTGAGTGCCCACCACCCTGCGGTCAGACGTGCCCCTACCAGGAGTCGATGATCAGGGCTGTCCTCCCCCCGGAACCCCATCCAGCCCCAGCACGAGCAATTTCAGTTTCTTCTCTGCTGGGCTGCACTGGGAGTTTCTGGGGAGAAGTAGATAGCAGCTCAGGTTGCTGGGGGGCGGGGGAGGGGGGAGAGGGTCCCTGAGATCTGGGTTCTTCCAGAGACTCAGCTGACCCTTAAGACCGTCACCATTCTGAATCTGTGGATGCTCCCACCCCAGCGGATGGAGAACTAGCTTGAGGGAGACGGACATCCTTGGACAGCTCACATCTTTCTGGTGGAAGTTGTGCTTCTTTCCTCTGCTTCTGGCCGGTGCTGGCCTGACTTGGGGAGGTGAGGAAGCATCGAGATGGACAAAGCTTGAGTCCGGCCACTGCCGCCTTCCACGCTCCCCAAGGCAGCCTCTTGCAGCCCCTTTGTGGCAGACCTGAGAGAGCCCTCTCTCACAGAGTGCTCAGGTCTGTTGCACTAATAGGTCTTCAAACACCAGCGCTCTTAAGAAAATGGGGCTCAAGGACATAGTCTTCACAGCCAATAAATTAGATTCTTTGATGTGTGGTTATGGAGAACTTCAGGACCAATGCTTGAGATCCTAGATTATCTCTCTGCTCCCTGAGATGTTTAATAAAATTCAGGGAACTTTCTGAGAAAGTGAAAGCATAGTCCCAGCTGAAGAAGGGGGAGGGGTGGCTGCTACAAGGTCCCTTCGAGCTCAAGAGCAGGGTGAAGGCCATAAAGGGCTGGAGCTTCCAGCCCCTCCAGTGCTGCGCATGGTGTGTGCTGCGTGGATGCACGGGGCTTCCAGCTGCCATCCCAGCCCTCCAGTTCACCCTCTCCTGGGCATCAAGCCGGGCATTCCCAACACACTGAACTCACGATAAGTTCAGGAGACTTGATGCTTCCCCCCCAAGAGACCCCAGATCTGTCCCTCCAGACCCCCACCCATTCTGGCTGGGGGCCATTGGCCCTTCACGATGTGGGACCCAGGGGGTACCAGCCTTTAGAAAGTGGTTAGGAGTCTAAGTTCACTCTGGAGACCCAGACGCCTTCTTTGAAACTCTTCTGCTGATTCCAGAGCAAGTTGAATTGCTTTTGCTTGTCTGTCCTTAGCTTCCCAACTGATTGACGTAGAATTGTTTTTCCTAGCAAATGCAAAAACTTCCTTTGATCAGATCTCCCAGGCTGTCAAGCTCTAGACAATACACGTGTCCCTACGATTTCACAATGTAGACTTTTACCCAGGAAGTGCAGAAACGATGTGGGCTAAGGAGCTGATGATGAATTTGAGAGGGAAAAGGAATGAGTAGACAGGAGGAAAGGGGGAGATCTTGTTATCCCTCAACACCCCCTAAAAGAGGGGGGCTACCAAGGTCCACCAACCTGACTTCAGGAAGCCAACTTCACTTCCTTCTTGGAAAGTGGTCCCCATCTCCATCCAACCTGGGCCCTTCACCTCCCTAGCACATCCCAGCCTCAGCCACCTGCCTCCTCCAAATCCACGTGGCCCACCCAAGATAATGACCCCAACCAGCCACCCTCCGCCTGCAGACCATAGCCGAGCCCGCCTCCAGGCACACCCTGGCCTTCTCTCAAATCCCTCTCTCTTGCCTGCTCTTGACCTCACCACCTTGCCCGAAGCCACCATTGAGTTCTGACCTCAAGTGGGCTCCCTGCCTCAACTTAAGACCCAGTTCTGAATGAAGGACCCCTCCCTTCAGTGAGTGCGTGCTCAGTTGCGAAGTCATGTCCAGCTCAGTGTGACCCTGTGGACCGTAGCCTGCCAGGCTCCTCTGTCCATGGGATTCTCCAGGCAAGAATTTAAGGAGTGGGTTGCCATACCATCCTCCAGGGGATCTTCCCGACCCAGGGATCGAACTTGCGTCTCTTCTGTCTCCTGCACTGGCAGGCGGGTTCTTTACCATTAGCGCCATCTGGGAATCCCTCGCCCCAGAACAGACCCCAGTTCCGCCAAGACCCAGATCCAAACAAGATCCCAGCCACACCTTGGGACTCAGCACTGTATCCAGCACATTGGCTAGAGGCAGGAAGAAACCCCCGCACCCTAAGACCCCAGTCTGGGGGCTCCGAGAACACAAAGAATTCTGCAGCTGCCTGGCCTGCCTGATCCACCCAGATTCAAAGGAGGATGTGGCCTTAGATTTAGCACACGGATGCACAGCAGAGTCAGGCTGCCCTAAGATACTTTCCTTTCCCCACAAATGCCTCCCTAGTCCGTGGACCTCTCTTGCAGAAATCCTGTACGTAGACTTGGAATAGAGGAGTAAGTAACTCTCCACTGCCTCACTCTCTGGACCGTCCGGCGGTCATCATCATTGACTGGGCTGCAGGTGGGGGGAGGCCACACATCACATCAAAGACATGTACACACGGGCCTCAAGGCCTTGACTCAGCTGCGTCTGCACCTGTTTATTTCCCACCCCGGCCAACCAGGCCCTTTGAGCATGCGCAGAGCCAGCTGCCGCTCTGGTCGCCATTTTCCTGTGCTCTCCTTTCTTCAGACCAAGCTGGGAGGGCTGAGAGGAGATCTATTTGTAAGTCAAGGGCTCTCATTTACAGTGAAGATTCGCGTCAGGGTCAGTGCCTCCTTCTGGGTCCTCTTCTTGGGGCTCTGGCTTTTGTTGCCCCTTCCTTGGCCCATTGTATCTGCCCCAAAAGCAGGCTAACTGCTGTGATGAGTATTGCACACTGCCTCTCTGAGCCTCAGTTTTCCTTATCCATGAAATGGGCATAACCTACCTCTTCAGGTGGTCAGGAGGATTAGATGTGGAGACTTAGCCCAGTGCCTGGCACTTGATGTGCATTTCAGACATGTCAGCTGCTGTGGTCCAGTTATTTCCATTATAGAGCTGAAGAAATTGAACTTCTAATGGCTTAAACAGCTTCCCCAAGGTCACACTACCTGTTCAGTTCAGTTCAGTCACTCAATCGTGTCCAACTGTTTGCGACCCCATGAAGCTGTATGTGGCCTCAGTCAGCATCCTCCCCCTATGAAATCCATGGGGCTGCCGAAGGCGCCTTTGCCCTCCTCAGCAGGTGTGTGGTGGGTGGGCAGGGACTGGATCCACCAACAGAGAGGCAAGGATTCACAAACATCTTCTTCACCCTTGCTTGAAATTACTGGTTCCAGGAAAGTTACTTCTTAGACATTAGTTGAGTACCTCTAACACATTCCCTTGGTGAGAACACTGACTTCAGATGGTGCTGAGAAATGAATGAACACGGTGGCAGTGTCGACAAGGCTGTGGAATAACCGCACCCACTCAGACATCGCTGATGGGGATGTGAGATGTTGCAGTCACTTCTCTGGAAAACAGTTTGGCTGCTCCTCAAAAGTTCAACATAGAATCACCATATGACCCAGAAATCCCACTCCTACTGAACCTATGTCCACTTCACAAATGTGTGCACTAATATTTGCAGCAGCATTACTCAAAATAGCCAGAAAATGGAAACAATCCAAATGTCCATCAGCTGATGGGAGGATAAACAGAATGTGACCTAGCCACACAAGGGAATATGATTCAACCATAAGAAGGAAATAAGTACCAATTCATGTAATATGGATGAACCATGAAAACATGATGCTAAGTGAAAGAAGCCAGAGGCCAATTGGATAACTTCATTTGTACAAAATGTCCAAATAGGCAAAGTCATTGAGACAGGAAGTAGATTATTGGTTGCCTGGGGCTGGGAGGACGGGGAGGGATAGGAATGACAGCTCACGGATACAAAATTTGTTTGTGGGCGATGAACACGTCCTGAGGCAGTGGTCTACACTACCTTGTGAATATATTTAGGATACCACGGGACTGTATGATTTTAAGTGGTGAATTGTATGGAATGTGAATCATAGCTCAATAAAAAGGAAAAAAAGAAGTGAAGGGAGCAGGAGGGTCAGCTAGCACAGTCTCCTGCTAAGTGGTTGCTGGCTCACCCCCTCAGTTGGCAACTCGAAAGGGGGCTAGGGCGGGGTCTATGCACCCACCTGCTCACCCTGCCCCCACTTCTGGCAGCTCACATCGCTGAGGACACCTCGGATCTCCTTCAGCACGTGAAGTTCCAGTCCAGCAACTTCGAAAACATCCTGACGTGGGACGGCAGGCCGGAGAGTGCCCCTGACGCCGTCTACAGCGTCCAGTATAAGACGTAGGCTCCCCAGCAATGTGACCCCTTTGGCTCTGCTCTGAAACCAAAGAAAACCCTCCCCTCTTCCGTATGTCCCCACGTCCCCCTTGGACCCAGACTGGCATCACTCAGCAACACTCCCCCAAGACATGGCTTTGTTCCTTGAAGTTTCTTCTGCAGGGAGAGGTTAGAATGATGGTTACAAGTACGGGCTCCGAAGGCAAACTCCAGCCCCTCATCCTATAACCCCGGGCAGGTAGATAAATTCACCCAGCCTCCATTTCCCATCCATGAAGTAAAGATAGCAATAATACCTTCCTCTTAGGGTTGTTGGATGGGTTAAGTGAGTCATTAGCATGTGTGCCTGGCAAAGAACAAATGCCCAACCATTGCTTTGTTATTTGGAGAAGACTAAGTCAGCAACCAGGTGGCGCTAGTCGTAAAGAACCTGCCTGCTGACGCAGGTAGACGGAAGAGGTTCCACCCCTGAGTCAGGAAGATCCCCTGGATGAGGGCATGGCGACCCACTCCAGTATTCTTGCCTGGAGAATCCCATGGACGGGGAGCCTGGTAGGCTGCAGTCTATAGAGTTGCACAGAGTCGGACATAACTGAAGCGACTGAGCACGCATGCACGCCAGTCAACAAAAAGTCTTGTTCACCCCCTCCAGCCCCCACCCAGCCCCATTTCTGCTCATCTCCCTTCCCAGGCAGGAGAGGGGGGTTGCATGGGCTCAGGAATCTGCAAACCTGGGTGCCATTCCTCCTCCTGCCACTTCATCCTGTGGCAAGTCACTTGCCCTCTCCAAGGCCCAGGTCCCTGACCTTTAAATGGGCCTACCAGTGCCCAGAATATGAACTCAAACTGTCTGAGTTCACATCCTGGCTCCCTGCATGCATGATGCAAACACCTGGGCAAATTTTACTTCCTGAAGCCCCAGCTTCCTGACTTGAAAAGGAAGGAAGATATTAATAATGTGTGAACCTCGCAACACTGTTGTGAGGTTGATCTGAAGACTAACAGATCATCTGCATAAAAAGCCTGGGACACACGTGCTAAGTAAATATTCAATATCGTTATCAATATTAATAAACCACAGGCTGGCTGCCAAGCCTGTTCATGAAGGGTGTGCTCCAGCCCCTCCCTGGCCCACAGGTATGGAGAAGGAGAGTGGTTGGAAAAGGAGGGCTGCCAGCGGATCACCCGGAAATCCTGCAACCTTACCGTGGAGACAGGCAACCTCACTGAGCTCTACTACGCCCGGGTCACCGCCACTGACGGGACAGGCCGGTCTGCCACCAAGACGACTGACCGCTTCAACTCACTGCAGCACAGTGAGGGGGGGCTCTCGTTGCACAGGATCTGGGGTGCGAGGACGGCCATTTCCCCTCTGCAGTGGGTGGAGCGTCCAGAGGGGCTCTGCCTCTCAGGGCCAGTTAAGGATGTGGCTTTTACGGAAGACGCCCCAGACTGGACAGCGTCCCCCGTGTGGTTCTCCATCTTTCTCCATCTCTAGACCACATTCACCTTACCACTTTAGTGCAACCAAGGCCTCCTAACTCCATCCCCCTACTCCTGTTTGACTCTTTTCCAATCCTCAGTCATGGTTTCAGTTTCCACATCACCTCCTAAGTGAATATCTCCACCCCACAGCCCCAACAACTCCCTTTTACGATACAGGTCATTACCTGCTATTTTCCATCACCATGAACTCTTCACTGACTTCAGAGCTCAGATCATAACTGTCTTTATTGTTTGCTTGCACGGGTATCATCTGAATTGAAATGTGAGCTCCATGAAGGCGTGCGTGGGCATGGGATCCATTGTATTCCTAGTCCCTAACATAGCACCTGGCACATAGGAGTTGCTCCGTACATAACTGATGAAGGGTTAGATGGGTGGATGGATAAATGGATGAGTCGTTAAACTCCTCACTCAAGTTAAACTGGTGATGTTCACTAACTGACTTAAAAGTCACATGTTTTTTTAAGAAAATAAAAAATAAAATTCAGCAAGTTATTTTATATTGTCTCTCAGGTTGTTCAATTAATGCATAGTTATTGTAGGAAATTTGGAAAATATACGCAAAGAAAAATAGAGCTAAGCCCAAATAATCTGAACACTTAAACATAACCGCAGTTACTAGCAGCTGTATCTACTCTTTTGTGACCAGGTGGTTTGTTTTTCATATCATGGTATCATGAACACTTCAGTTCAGTTCAGTCACTCAGTCGTGTCTGACTCTTTGCAACCCCATGAATCACAGCACGCCAGGCCTCCCTGTCCGTCACAAAATCCCGGAGTTTACCCAAACTCAAGTCCATTGAGTCGGTGATGCCATCCAACCATCTCACCCTCTGTCGCCCCCTTCTCCTCTTACCCTCAATCCCTCCCAGCATCAGGGTCTTTTCCAATGAGTCAACTCTTCGCATGAGGTGGCCAAAGTATTGGAGTTTCAGCTTCAGCATCAGTCCTTCCAATGAACACCCAGGACTAATCTCCTTTAGGATGGACTGGTTGGATCTCTTTGCAGTCCAAGGGACTCTCAAGAGTCTTCTCCAACACCACATTTCAAAACCATCAATTCTTTGGCACTCAGCTTCCTTCACAGTCCAACTCTCACATCCATACATGACCACTGGAAAAACCATAACCTTGACTAGACGGACCTTTGTTGGCAAAGTAAGGTCTCTGCTTTTTAATATGCTATCTAGGTTGGTCATAACTTTTCTTCCAAGGAGTAAGCATCTTTTAATTTCATGGCTGCAATCACCATCTACAGTGATTTTGAAACCCAAAAAAATAAAGTCTGCCACTGTTTCCACTGTTTCCCCATCTATTTTCCATTAAGTGATGGTACCAGATGCCATGATCTTAGTTTTCTGAATGTTGAGCTTTCAGTCAACTTTTTCACTCTAATCAAGAGGCTTTTTAGTTCCTCTTCACTTTCTGCCATAAGGGTGGTGTCATCTGCATATCTGAGGTTATTGATGATTTCTCCTGGCAATCTTGATTCCAGCTTGTGCTTCATCCAGCCCAGCATTTCTCACGATGTACTCTGCATATAAGTTGAATAAGCAAGGTGACAATATACAGCCTTGACATATTCCTTTTCCTATTTGCAACCAGTCTGTTGTTCCATGTCCAGTTCTAACTGTTGATTCCTGACCTGCATACAGGCTTCTCAAGAGGCAGGTCAGGTGGTCTCTTTCAGAATTTTCCACAGTTTGTTGTGATCCACATAGTCAAATGCTTTGGCATAGTGAATAAAGCAGAAATAGATGTTTTTCTGGAACTCTCTTGCTTTTTCAATGATCCAACAGATGTTGGCAATTTGATCACTGGTTCCTCTGCTTTTTCTAAAACCAGCTTGAACATCTGGAAGTTCATGGTTCATGTATTGCTGAAGCCTGGCTTAGAGAATTTTGAGCATTACTTTACTAGCATGTGAGATGAGTACAATTGCACGGTAGTTTGAGCATTCTTTGACATTGCCTTTCTTTGGGATTGGAATGAAAACTGCCCTTTTCCACTCCTGTGGCCACTGCTGAGTTTTCCAAATTTGCTGGCATATTGAGTGCAGCACTTTCACAGCATCATCTTTCAGGATTTGAAATAGCTAAACTGGAATTCCATCACCTCCACTAGCTTTGTTCATAGTGATGCTTTCTAAGGCCCACTTGACTTCACATTCCAGGATGTCTGGCTCTAGGTGAGTGATCATACCATTGTGATTACCTGGGTCGTGAAGATCTTTTTTGTACAGTTCTTCTGTGTATTCTTTCCACCTCTTCTTAATATCTTCTGCTTCTGTTAGGTCCATAACATTTCTGTCCTTTATCGAGCCCATCTTTGCATGAAATGTTCCCTTGGTATCTCTAATTTTCTTGAAGAGATCTCTAGTCTTTCCCATTCTGTTATTTTTCTCTATTTCTTTGCTTTGATCACTGAGGAAGGCTTTCTTATCTCTCCTTGCTATTCTTTGGAACTCTACATTCAAATGGGAATCTTTCCTTTTCTCCTTTGCTTTTTGTTTCTCATCTTTTCACAGCTATTTGCAAGGCCTCCTCAGACAGCCATTTGCTTTTTTTGCATTTCTTTTCCTGAGGATGGTCTTGATCCCTGTCTCCTGTAAAATGTCACAAACTCTGTCCGTAGTTCATCAGGTACTCTGTCTATCAGATCTAGTCCCTTAAATCTATTTCTCACTTTCACTGTATAATCATAAGGGATTTTATTTAGGTCATACCTGAATGGTCTAGTGGTTTTCCCTACTTTCTTCAATTTAAGTCTGAATTTGGCAATAAGGAGTTCATGATCTGAGCCACAGTCAACTCCCGGTCTTATTTTAGCTGACTATATATAGCTTCTCCATCTTTGGCTGCAAAGAATATAATCAATCTGATTTCGGTGTTGACCATCTGGGGATGTCCATGTGTAGAGTCTTTTCTTTTGTTGTTGGAAGAGGGTGTTTGCTGTGACCAGTGTGTTCTCTTGGCAAAGCTCTATTAGCCTTTGCCTGGCTTCATTCTGTACTCGAAGGCCAAATTTGCTGTTACTCCAGGTATTTCTTCACTTCCTACTTTTGCATTCCAGTCCCCTATAATGAAAAGGACATCTTTTTGGGGTGTTAGTTCTAAAAGGTCTTGTAGGTCTTCATAGAACCATTCAGCTTCAGCTTCTTCAGCATTACTGGTTGGGGCATACACTTGGATTACCATGATATTGAATGGTTTGTTTGGAAACAAACAGAGATCATTCTGTCGTTCTTGAGATTGCATCCAATTACTGCATTTCGGACTCTTTTGTTGACCACGATGGCTATTCCATTTCTTCTAAGGGATTCCTGCCCACAGTAGTAGATATAATGGTCATCTGAGTTAAATTCACCCATTCCAGTCCATTTTAGTTCGCTGATTCCTAGAATGTCGACATTCACTCTTGCCATCTCCTGTTTGACCACTTCCAATTTGCACTGATTCATGGACCTAACATTCCAGGTTCCTATGCAATATTGCTCTTTACAGCATCAGACTTTGCTTCTATCACCAGTCACATCCACAGCTGGGTATTGTTTTTGCTTTGGCTCCATCCCTTCATTCTTTCTGGAGTTATTTCTCCACTGATTTCCAGTAGCATATTGGGCACCTCCCAACCTGGGGAGTTCCTCTTTCAGTATCCTATCATTTTGCCTTTTCATACTGTTCATGGGGTTCTCAAGACAAGAATTCTGAAGTGGTTTGCCATTCTCTTCTCCAGTGGACCACATTCTGTCAGACCTCTCCACCATGACCCGTCCGCCTTGGGTGGCCCCCCACGGCATGGCTCAGTCTCACTGAGTTAGACACGGCTGTGGTCCTGTGATCAGATTGGCCAGTTTTCTGTGATTATGGTTTCATTGTGTCTGCCCTTTGATGCCCTCTCGCAACACCTACTGTCTTACTTGGGTTTCTCTTACCTTGGACGTGGGGTGTCTCTTCACGGCTGCTCCAGCAAAGCACAGCCGCTGCTATTTACCCTGGACGAGGGGTCTCTCCTCAGGGCCGCCCCTCCTGACCTTGAACGTGGAGTAGCTCCTCTTGGCCCTCCTGTGCCCACGCAGCTGCCGCTCCTTGGATGTTCCAAATAGGCAGATGTCATTAAATACTTTCCACATCATGGTATCTCACAACTACAAAAATGATCCATTCTACAGAGGTACTTTAACTGACTTCCCTGATTCCCTTTTGGAGGCAATCAGTTTTTTTGTTATTGTTGTTTTTTAATAAACAACACTGAAGCAAACATTCTTTTAGTGCAGATCATTTTATTTTTACTTTTTTTTTTTACTTTGGCTGGTATCTAGATGCTTCTTTTTTTTTTTTTTTTAGTGCAGATCATTTTAATCTTGGAGGTCAATGGACCCTTGAGGACTTTTTATAAGTTAGCTTCAGGGGGAGACATGAATCCCTGAAATTGTTTGCAAGATTTTTGTATATGTACATTTTGGGGGAGCAAAGAACCATAGCATTCATCAAATTTACAAAAGGGTCTATAAACCAGGAAAGGTCATTTGGTTATTTGGAAAATTCGTCTTGAGAGAGATTGAAGTCTTAGGCCTTGCCTTTGAGGTTGCATCAATGATATTGGAAACCGCAAACATTCTTCAGGATGCATAGTTGAAACATCTCTCCCCAAAACTCTCATTGCCAAGGTGTCCAACAAGACTCGAGGTAGGGATGTATGGAGGCTGGGGCAAGGGCATGATCAGCCTAGGGGGCCAGGGCCCCTCTCCCTGGGCTCTTCCGACCACCTTTGGTCACCCCTTTGCCAACCTTACACCCAAACACCAGTTGCGTCTCTTCTCACCTGTTAATTTAGTGGACGCTTTCAGAAACATGACTGGGGTTGGGGTGGGAGGGGGTGGGAAGCAGTCATTTCCCAAGATCTACGGCAGCCTCTCAGACACTTCTGGCTGATTCCAACTGTTTCATTTCTTTTTTTCTCTCTCCCTTTTCTAGCTATCATCAAACCACCTGATGTGACCTGTATCCCCAAGGTGAGATCCATCCAGATGATTGTCCATCCCAGCTACACACCGATCCGCGCACGGAATGGCCACCAGCTGACCTTGGAGAACATCTTCCAAGGCCTGCTCTACCGCTTAAAGCTGCGCATCAACCACACCTACCAAATGGTAAATGGGTAAATATACACACCACCATGGTCCTCCCCTGCCTCCAAAACCCATTTTCCTCTCTGCATTGTTTTAAGTAGAAATGAGATGTGTTATATAAATCAGCATTTCCCAAAATACATCTACAGCCTACCTCTTGTAGATTCACGCACACAATAGCATGCTAAAGTCTCTGACAAGTCCTGCAAACTCAAGACTCCAGTTTCAGTTTGTTTAATACAACTGTTCTCACATATTTGATCAGAGAAAGTCCCTTTATTTTGCATTACATGTTTTGTTTTGTTTTGCCTAAGGCCTTCTAGCATTCTGAAGAACATCTTCTATTAACATTCTCACATGTCCGCTTTGGAAAATACTGGAATCAATTTCTTTTGTTGTTCAGTCCCTAAGTCATGTCCAACTCTTTGCAACCCTGTGGACTGCCCCACAGGATTCCCTGTACTTCACGATATCCTGAAGTTTGCTCAAACTCATGTCCATTGAGTCAGTGATGCCATCCAACCATCTCATTCTCTGTCGTCCCCTTCTCCTGCCTTCAATCTTTCCCAGCATCAGGGTCTTTTCAATGAGTCCACTCTTGGCATCAGGTGGCCAAAGTTTTGGAGTTTCAGCTTCAGCATCAGTCCTTCCAACAAAAATTCAGGGTTGATTTCCTTAAGCTTTGACTGGCTTGATCTCTATCTCCTTGCTGTCCAAGGAACTCGCAAGAGTCTGCTCAAGCACCACAGTTCGAAAGCATCAATTCTTTGGTGCTCAACCTTCTTTATGGGTCAGTTCTCACATCCATACATGACTGCTGGAAAAACCATAGTTTTGACTATATGGACTTTTGCTGGCAAAGTAATGTCTCTGCTTTTTAATACACTATCTAGGTTTGTCATGGCTTTTCTCCCAAAGAGCAAGCATCTTTTAATTTCGTGAATGCAGTCACCATCCACAGTGATTTTGGAGCCCAAGAAAATAAAATCTGTCACTGTTTCCACTTTTTCCCCATCTATTTGCCATGAAGTGGGGGGACCATATATCATGATCTTTGTTCTTCAATGTTGAATTTTAAGCCAGCTTTTTCACTCTCCTCTTTCACTTTCATCAAGAGGCTCTTTAGTTTCTCTTTGCTTTCTGCCATTAGGTTGGTATCATCTGCATATCTGAGGTTGTTGATATTTCTTCCGACAATCTTGATTCCAGCTTGTGTTTCATCCAGCCCAGTGTTTCTCATGATGTACTCTGCATATAAGTGAAATAAACAGGATAATAATATATAGCCTTGATGCACTCCTTTCCCAATTTGGAACCAGTCTGTTGTTCCATGTCTGGTTCTAACTATTGCTCTTTGACCTGCATACAGATTTCTCAGGAGGCAGGTAAAGTGGTCTGGTGTTCCCATCTCTTGAAGAATTTTCCACAGTTTGTTGTGATCCACACAGTCAAAGGCTTTGGTGTAGTCAATAAGACAGAAGTAGAATGTTTTTCTGGAATTCTCTAGCTTTTCTTATGATCCAACAGATATTGGCAATTTGATCACTGGTTCCTCTGCCTTTTCTAAATCCAGTCTGAACATCTGGAAGTTATTGGTTCATGTACTGTTGAAGCCTAGCTTGGAGAATTTTGAGCATTATTTTGCTAGCATGTGAAATGAGTGCAATTGTGTGGTAGTTTGAGCATTATTTGGCATTGCCTTTATTTGGAATTGGAATGAAAACTGCCCTCTTCCAGTCCTGTGGCCACTGCTGAGTTTTCCGAATTTGCTGGCATATTGAGTGCAGCACGTTAATAGTATCCTCTTTCAGGATTTGAAATAGTTCAGCTGGAATTCCATCACTTCCACTAGCTTTATTTGGAGTGATGCTTCCTAAGGCCCACTTGACTTCACATTCCAGGATGTCTGGTTCTAGGTGATAGGTGAGTGACCACACTATCATGGTTATCCAAGTCATTAAGACATTTTTTGTACAGTTCTTTGTGTATTCTTGCCACCTCTTCTTAATATCTTCTGCTTCTGTTAGGTCCTTGCTGTTTCTGTCCTTTATTGTGCCCAACTTTGCAGAAAATGTTCCCTTGGTATCTCTAGTTTTCTTGAAGTTCAGTTCAGCTCAGTTGCTCAGTCCTGTCCGACTCTTTACGGCCCCATGGACTGCAGCACACCAGGCTTCCCTGTCCATCACCAACTCCTGGAGCTTACTCAAACTTCTTGAAGATATTTCTAGTCTTTCCCATTCTATTGTCTTCCTCTGTTTCTTTGCACTGTTCACTGAGGAAGGCTTTCTAATCTCTCCTTGCTGTTCTTCGGAACTCTGCATTCTGTTGAGTAAATTTTTCCCTTTCTCCTTTGCCTTCCACTGCTCTTCTTTTCTCAGTTATTTGTAAGTCCTCCTCAGAGAAACTTTTTGCCTTCTTGCATTTGTTTTTCTTGGGGATGGTTTTGGTCACCACCTCCTATACAATGTTACAAACCTCCATCCATAGTTCTTCAGGCACTCTGTCTATCAGATCTAATCCCTTGAATCTATTTGTCACTTTCACTATATAATCATAAAGGATTTGATTTAGATCATACTTGAATGGCCTACTGGTTTTTCCTACTTTCTTCAATTTAAGTCTGAATTTTGCAATAAAGAGTTCATGATCTGAGCCACAGTCAGCTCCCAATCTTGTTTTTGTTGACTATGGAGAGCTTCTCCATCTTTGGCTGCAAAAAAAAAAAAAAGGAAAAAAAATCAATCTGCTTTTGGTGTTGCCCATCTGATGTGTCCATATGTAGAGTTGTCTCTTGTGTTATCGGAAGAAGGTGTTTGTTATGGCCAGTGCATTCTCTTGGTGAAACTCTGTTAGCTTTTGCCCTGCTTCATTTTGTGCTCAAGGAATCAATTTCTACAGCTGCAATTCTTTTTGCTGACTCTCCACTTTTTGTGGGAACTGGATACAGGCAGTGTCTTAAGATCAGTAATAATGAAAGGTGGAAGGCAGGGACATAAATTGTCAAATGTTACATATTTCTTTTTGTATTCAGAAAACAAAATATGAAGTATGTCCCCTTACCCCTGTAGTGTGCTACTGATCCATAACTCCATTGAATGACTATTCCTGCACTCAGGGGGTTTGTAATCTAATGGGTGTGGCAAGAATGAAAGCAAGAATTCATACAGCTAGAGGCAGAGGGAAACGAGTGTGAGAGACAGGACAGGGGCTGGAATGAGAGAGAAGAGGTGTCAGCTCAGAGAGATCTGAACGAACCTCTAGAACAGGAGGCTCTTGTGCCTATACCAGTTTCTGAGGTGTACCAGGTAATATATGCCGATTGTGTCATTTATTTCTCATCACAACACTATGAGGTAGGTGATTCTATCTCCATTTTCTGAATGAGAAAGCAGAGGTTCAGAGAGGTTAAGTCACTTGCTCAAGACTGGTCAGCAAATAATAATGTAGTCAAGACTCCAAGCCAGCCTTGTTCCAAGCTCACATTCCTCCCCTGCCCCCTTCACTGGTCTACCTTGTCCCACTATGATCAGAGAGAAAAGCAGGGAAACTTAGGATAGTGTTGGAAAGCACAAAACTACCCATTTGAGCTGAATCATAGGGACATGTAGAACAGTTTCTCAATAAATAAACCTGGTCCCAAACCAATGGCATCACAATCTCCTACTGCCTTGGTTTGAAATGCACGTTCTTGGGCCCCCTTATAATCTGCTTCATCAAATTCTAGAGTTTCACCTCTGGGATCTGAATTTTAGTAGGAACCCAATGATCACTACTCACCCTAAAGTTTAAGAACCACTGATGCACAATGATAACCCTGAAAAGACAGGCTGGGGCCATGCCGTAGAGGTCTGGAGGGCAGATGGAGGAATCAGGAGTCTTTATTTGCTTCGGTTGTCAAGGGGAGTGAATAGAGATTACTGAGCAGGAAGAGGCTTTATCACAACTCATTTTGGGCAAATATTTGGGGTTTGAATGAATATTTTATTGTTACTGATTTACAGTTTAATTCAGTTTGTGACCAGAGAACATATTCTGTATGAGTTCACTCCTTTATGGAGACTTGTTTTATGGCCCAGCATATGGGCTATCTTGGTGAATGTTTCACATGCCCTCGAAAAGAGTATGTGTTTTGCGGGTGTTTTGTGGAGTGTTCTACAAATACCAATTAGACAAAGGCGGCTAAGAGTGTCATTCATATCTTCTATGTCTTTCCTGATTTGGGGGAGCTCTATTGTTCTCTTAATTGCTGAGAGTATTACAATCTCCAGCTTTGATTATGGACTTGTCTATTTTCCCCTTTAATTCTGTGCATATTTGAAACTTTATTATCAGACAGTTACAGACACGGTTGTTACAGCCTCCTGGTGAATTGACCCTTTCATCATTATGAATTGTCCCTTTTTATCTCTAGTAATACTCTTTTTATTGAACTCTACCTTGTCTACTATTAATATAGTGACAGAAGGCAATGGCACACCCCTCCAGTACTCTTGCCTGGAAAATCCCATGGAGGGAAGAGCCTGGTAGGCTGCAGTCCATGGGTCTCGAAGAGTCGGACATGGCTGAACGACTTCACTTTCACTTTTCACTTTTATGCGCTGGAGAAGGAAATGGCAACCCACTGCAGTGTCCTTGCCTGGAGAATCCCAGGGACGGGGTTGCACAGAGTCGGACACGACTGAAGTGACTTAGCAGCAGCAGCAGTAGCCTTGTACTTGGGGCTTCCCTGGCGGCTCAGCGGTAAAAAATCCACCTGCTGATGCGGAAGATGTGGGTTTGATCCCTAGGTCAAGAAGACCCCCTGGAGAAGGAAATGGAAATCCATTCCAGTATTCTTGCCTGGGAATTCCCATGGGCAGAGTCAGAAACAATTTAGCAGCTTAACAACAACAAAGCCTTATATCTATAATTTGCATGGTATATTTTTTATGTCCATATATTTTCAATCTATAGGTGCCTTTATATTTATTTTTTACATTTTCTTTTATTTTTAATTGGAGGATAATTGCTTTACAATACTGTGTTGGTTTCTGCCACACATCAACATGAATCAGCCACAGGTATACATCTGTCCCTTTCCTCTTGAAACTTCCTGCTGGTGCTTTTATGTTTAAAATGTATGTCTTTAGACAGCATTCTGATAGTGTTTCCCTTCTTAAGAATTGAGATATAATCACCTACCATAAAATCCACCCCCTTTAAAGTATAGGAATCAGTGGTTTTCATATATTCAAGAAATTTTCCAACCATCACCACTATCTAATTTTGTGTGTTCTGTTGATCTGTTTTCAAGCTCTTTGATTATTCTGTCATCTCCAATCTGTTGTTAAGACTATTCAGTGGGCATTTTTAGATTTTTTTTTTTCAGTTCTGAAGTCTCTAATTTTTATAGTCTATATGTTACTGAAAAACCATTTATTCATTATGAGCACATTTTCCTTAACTTCCTTGAGCATACTTATATTAGCTGGTTGTCTGAGGAGGCCTTATAAACAGCTGAGAAAAGAAGAAAAGTGAAAGGCAAAGGAGAAAAGGAAAGATGCTGCTGCTGCTGCTGCTGCTGCTAAATCGCTTCAGTCATGTCTGACTCTTTGTGACCCCATAGACGGCAGCCTACCAGGCTCCTCCATCCATGGGATTTTCCAGGCAAGAGTATTGAAGTAGGGTGCCATTGCCTTCTCCCAAAGGAAAGATATATCTATTTAAGTGCAGAGTTCCAAAGAATAGCAAGAGAGATAAGAAAACCTTCCTAAGTAATCAATGCAAAGAAATAGAGGAAAACAATAAAATGGGAAAAACTAGAGATCTCTTCAAAAAAATAACAGATACCAAGGGAACATTTCATCCAAAGAAGGGCACAATAAAGGACAGAAATGGTATGGACCTAAGCAGAAGCAGAAGATATTAAGAAGAGGTGGCAAGAATACACAGAAGAACTATACAAAAAAGATCTTAATGACCCAGATAAACAGCATGGTGTGATCACTCACCTAGAGCCAGACATCCTGGAACAGGAAGTCAAGTGGGCCTTAGGAAGCATCTCTACGAACAAAGCTAGAGGAGGTGAGGGAATTCCAGCTGAACTATTTCAAATCCTGAAAGAGGATACTATTAATGTGCTGCACTCAATATGCCAGCAAATTTGGAAAACTCAGCAGTGGCCACAGGACTGGAAAAGGGCAGTTTTCATTCCAATTCCAAAAAAAAGGCAATGCCAAATAATGCTCAAACTACCACACAATTGCACTCATTTCACATGCTAGCAAAATAATGCTCAAAATTCTCCAAGCTTGGCTTCAACAGTACATGAACCAATCCAGATGTTCAGACTAGATTTAGAAAAGGCAGAGGAACTAGTGACCAAATTGCCAATCAAACTGTCAAATTGCCAATTTTGGATCATAGAAAAAGCTAGAGAATTCCAGAAAAACATTCTACTTCTGCTTTATTGACTACACCAAAGCCTTTGACTGTGTGAATCAAAACAAACTGGAAAATTTTTAAAGAGATGGGAATACCAGACCACCTTACCTGCCTCCTGAGAAATCTGTATGCAGGTCAAAGAGCAACAGTTAGAACCAGACATGGAACAACAGACTGGTTCCAAATTGGGAAAGGAGTACATCACAGATGTATATTGTCACCCTGCTTATTTAACTTGTTACAGAGTACATCATGAGAAACGCTGGGCTGGATGAAACACAAGCTGGAATCAAGATTGTCGGGAGAAACATCAATAACCTCAGATATGCAGATGACAGCATCTTTATGGCAGAAAGTGGAGAAGAACTAAAGAGCCTCTTGATGAAAGTGAAAGAGAAGAGTGAAAAGGCTGGCTTAAAACTCAACATTCAAAAAAATAAGATCATGGCATCCAGGCCCATCACTTCAAGGCAAATAGATGGGGAAACAATGGAAACAATGACAGACTTTATTTTCCTGGGCTCCAAAATCACTGCAGATGGTGACTGCAACTATGAAATTAAAAGACCCTTGCTCCTTGGAATAAAAGCTATGACCAACCTAGACAGCATATTAAAAAGCAGAGACATTACTTTGCTGACAAAGGTCCATCTAGTTAAAGCTATGGTTTTTCCAGTAGTCATGTATGGATGTGAGAGTTGGACCATAAAGAAGGCTGAGAGGCAACAAATTGATGTTTTTGAACTGTGATATTGGAGAAGGCTCTTGAGAGTCCCTTGGACTGCAAGACCAAACCAGTCAATCCTAAAGGATTTCAGTCCTGAATATTCATTAGAAGGACTGATGCTGAAACTGAAACTCCAATACTTTGGCCACCTGATGTGAAGAACTAATTCATTAGGAAAGACCCTGATTCTGGGAAATATTGAAGGCAGGAGAAGGGGACGACAGGGTATGAGATGGTTGGAGGCACCACCAACTTGATGGACATGAATTTGAGCCAGCTCCTGGAGTTGGTGACGGACAGGGGGTGCCTGGCATGCTGCAGTCCATGGGGGTTGCAAAGAGCGGACACGATTGAGCAACTTAACTGACTTTAAAATCGTTGTCTGCTAATTCAAACATTTTAGTTATCTTGGGGTAAGTTATAATTAACTGTCTTTTCTCCTGAGTATGGATTACATTTTTTTCTTTTCTATATGCCTAAAAATTTTGGAAAGCATCCCAGACATTGTGAATGATATGTTGAAAGGACTGGGTTCTTGTGTTCCTCCAAAGAATATTGATTTTTGTTTATCTTTCTAGGCACTTAATTTGGCTGAACCTCAAGCTCCAAAATCTCAGTTATGTAACATTCAGTTGAAATCTTACCTGGACTGCTTGGAGTCTACTCCATTAGTGCATACCTTAGGTATCAGCCAAGAATTTAGATAAAGTTTATACATAGAGTTTAGGCTTCCCTCTCTCTCTAGGAACTTCTCCTATCTGTGGTTTCTCTCCTCACTTTCTAACTTTAATGATTTCCCTGAATTCTGTCTTCTGTTTGTTCAAACCAGTAAGATTACAAGGTTTTTGTCTATCTGTTACCCACCCCACGTGGTATAAATGGGGGCCTGTCCTCAGGCCAAAAGATACTAAAGAGGGAGAAAAATTTATTCGGTGCCATTCCCTTTCTTCTTTCTCCAGTATCTGCCTGCTTTGTGTACTTTCCAATACCTAAAAGTAATTTTTATTTTAACCAGAATTTATAATTGTTATTTTAGGGGAGATTGGTCCAATAGAAGTTGTAAATTACTGAGAAAGAAGAGAGATCAAACATAGAAATGAAAGCATGATCAAGGTGGTAGTCAGAGGGCTATTGCAATGGTACCTGCTGGAAATGGAAAGGGCCTGAACCAGGATGGAGGCAGTAAAATACTGGGGAAAGAAGGACTCTTGGGACCTTGAAAACGCTACTGGAATTGTATCACATGATCATTTCAACCGTTAGAGTTCCATCAAATAATGTTGTTAGATCCACACATGTACTTCTTCACCCCCTTCAAAAGAAAAAAATAAATAACCCTAAACCTTGGCCTCCATGTGTCTGGAAAAGGGAAGGCATAGCTGAAAGGCAAAGAACCAAAGAAGAAAATTCTTAGCCTTTAAACTCCTAAGAACATAGGTCCTAGACCTTTAAAGAAAAGTTTATGTATTATTTCAGGGCAATTATATACAAAGGATATGAGAGAGCATTTGTCAAAAAATGGCTTTAAGGTTTGTGCTTTGGATATTAGAATAAGAAAGACATTATTAACAGATTGAAGACAGGAGAAGGGGACGACAGAGGATGAGATGGTTGGATGGCATCACTGACTCGATGGGTGTGAGTTTGCGCAAGCTCCAGGAGTTGGTGATGGACAGGGAGGCCGGGCGTGCTGCAGTCCGTGGAGTCTCAAAGAGTCGGTCATAACTGAGCAAGTGAACTGAACTGAACTAGGGGATCAAATACAGTTGCCAGTTTGGGGTTGGGGATGAGACAGAACCCAGAGAGAGGAGATCAGGATGTTTAGACATGTGCGGTTAGAGAAGCCCGCAGACTGGTATTCAGGAAGGAGCTGCCCATGTGCCCCAGGAATTCCATAGATCTTACTGAGATCACTTTGGGGATTATCCACACGTTGGTGATCACAGGAGCCACAGATCGAGAAAAAAATCAACAAGAAAATACGTGGAAGAAGAGGGAAAAAAATAGATGAAGAGTGAAACTTTCGGAGAAACAACACTGAGGGGCTGAAACCAGTAAAAGAACAATTAGAGAGGAAGACAGCCAGAATGATGGGATGAGGCAGCCGAGGAAGGAGCTCAAGGTCAGAGAGTTTTGAGACATACAAGTGGGTAAGAACTGAAAAGCAGCTCCAGCAGAAGGATGGGCAGACACAAAAGGCAAGGGCTTGCTTCCGAAGCAAAGTGTCTGCAGGAGTGGCAGGCATTCAACATCACCAGACGCTGAAGTACTAATTAGGTGAGCTGTAAGGAGAGATGAGTGAACAAGGTGGGCAGGGACCAGGGTTTTTCACTCTGTAATATGACCTAGACCATCAAAGGATTTTGAATAAAGGAGCTTTGCAATTATATTAATTGTTTAGAGAGATTGCTGTGACACAGGTTAAATCTGGAGGTGGACAGGGACGAAACCAAAGACTGGGGACTAGTAAGGAGGCCACTGCAAGAGTCCAGGGCAAATATATTGAGGTCCAGTCAAGACAGAAGCAATGAGGAGGTAAGAGATTGATGGATATTCAAAGGGTTTCTGTTATTTTAGTTTAAAAAGGAGGAAAAGGAGAATAGAAGATGGAAGAATGGAGAGGTGGTGGTGATTGTGGTGGTGATGGTGGTGGTCATGGTGGTCCTGATGGTGATGGTGTTGGTGACAGTGATTGTGGTGGTGATGGTGGTGGTGATGGTGGCAGTGGTGGTGGTCATGATGGTGATGGTGTTGGTGACAGTGATTGTGGTGATGATGGTGGTGGTCATGGTGGTCCTGATGGTGATGGTTTTGGTGACAGTGATTGTGGTGATGATGGTGGTGGTCATGGTGGTCCTGATGGTGATGGTGTTGGTGACAGTGATTGTGGTGGTGATGGTGGTGGTGGTGGTGGTGATGGTGGCAGTGGTGGTGGTCATGATGGTGATGGTTTTGGTGACAGTGATTGTGGTGATGATGGTGGTGGTCATGCTGGTCCTGATGGTGATGGTTTTGGTGACAGTGATTGTGGTGATGATGGTGGTGGTCATGATGGTGATGGTGTTGGTGACAGTGATTGTGGTGGTGATGGTGGTTGGTGGTGATGGGTGGCAGTGTTGTGGGCATGATGGTGATGGTTTTGGTGACAGTGTTTGTGGTGTTGATGGTGGTGTCATGCTGGTCCTGATGGTGATGGTTTTGGTGACAGTGATTGTGGTGATGATGGTGGTGGTCATGGTGGTCATGATGGTGATGGTGTTGGTGACAGTGATTGTGGTGATGATGGCGGTGGTGGTGGTGATGGTGGTCATGATGGTGATGTTGTTGGTGACAGTGATGGTGGTGGTGATGGTGGCAGTGGTGGTGGTCATGATGGTGATGGTGTTGGTGACAGTGATTGTGGTGGTGCCACCCTGATGGTGGTAATATAACAGCAACAAGTATTTATAGAGTGCATACTAAATCCCAGGCACTGTTCCAAGTGAAAGTACACTGAGCTTGCAACTCACTGGCTTTAGGGAGAAACCAGAAGTTAGGGGACTGGGAATGGAGCACTGCAGACTGACCTGCCAGTGCATGGTTTGGGCAGCTGGTTGTACCATTTTACCAAGTGCAATGACCCTGGCAGAGTTGTAAGCAGGCTCCTTATGGAGGTTGGTGTATAAGAGGTGTTGCTCTGTGTTCTCTGTCAAATTCAGGACCTTGAAGGGAAGCAGAGAGAATTTGAGTTTGTCGGCCTGACCCCTGACACAGAGTTCCTTGGGACCATCATGATTTGTATCCCAAACTTGTTCAAGGAGAGCGCCCCCTATGTATGCCAAGTAAAAACGCTGCCAGGTAAGTTCAGCTGAAGCCAGAGGGAGGTGGGACTGCTGAATTCAAACCTTGACTCTGTGCTTTCCTCCTGATTACCCAGGTGAGGCTTGAAAGTGCTCTAAACACACACACACACACATACACACACAAACACACACAGAAGGATTACCAGTGTATTATTAAAGTCAATCTTTGTTTATCCATAAATGAGTTAGCTGGTGGGTTATCATAGCAAATGTTTAATCTCCACCCTCCAGCCTATGTCTGAATTTCCTCTCTCTGGCAAACTGCATGTGTATCCTGGCAAAGCAAATTCAACTTGATATTAACTCAAGTGAGACATCCTGGGAAATAATCTGCTGATGGGAGAGCAGAAAAGATAAAAAGATCCCTCAATACCTTCCCGGGTCAAATAAAAATAAGTGATTATAATAGCATTTCTGCAGTACCAGCCAGGGACCAGACACGACAAAACACAATTCTCATGAGCTATCTATGAAGCACCTTGGTTCCGCTGAAAAACCTGAGGTACAGAGTGGTTAAGTAACTTGCCCAAAATTGCATCAGTGGTGACAGAACGAGGCCTAATTCCAGGGAAGACACTCTCATCACTATGCTTCTATAGAAATCATTTTGAGTCACTGGCTCAAGGAGGTGGTGTCCCATGTTCCTTTCCTCTAGCACATTGAAACTCAACTCTCATTGTAAGCATCATGATATTTTTACTTGTGTTTATTTTCATAGAGATAGAAATGTAATGCTGTAAGTTTAGAGGATGAAAGTGACAGCATTGGATTGGATGGATTTGGAAAACAGTTTCCACCCTAGTCTTCATTTTAGATTAATGATGTCAGTAGGTGATTTCTGTTCTAATGAACAGAGGTCAGGCAACTTAGAGGCTGGACCCAAGGGTATAACTGCAGCTTGGTAGAATCATCATCAGTTAGGTTCTGGTCCTCAGCTTTGTTCAGAAATTCAGCTCAATGTTTTCTCCAAGAGCCCGTAAGAGACTGACTTCTCTACCCGAGTCCCAGTACTTTAGTTTTCATGGGAAAATATGCGTGGTGGACCAGCCAGCACTGGCCACTTGAACGGGGCGTGCCCTTCCTGGGGAAAGGGCCAAACGAAGACCGGAATAGAACTTGGCAGTGGAAGAACTAGAAAAAAGAAACCAACGTCATAGGCAGTGAGCTAGGAGTGTATATATGATTTGTGACCCTCTCCTCAGACCCTCCTGGATGAATCTCCTCCACTCCCGGCTTGCTCCATGTCCTTGCTTATTGACAGCTTGCAGACCACTCCACCCATATCCTTCTGATCTACCCATATCCTACATGATCTAACTCATGATATCATTTTTTTCTAAGACTGTAGCTGCTTTTATATGAATCATACTTTTTAGTGACCATTTCTTGGTGACATATAGAAGGTGCCTTATCCTTTATAATCAAGAATATTAATAAGAAGTCCTACCATTTATTAAGTATGTACTCTAGTGCCAAACACTGTGAAAAATGCTTTACATATATTATCCCATTGAATCCTTACAACAATCAGGCAAGTTGGGTAACCTCATCCCCATTTTACAGAGGAGGAAGTCTGGCTCTGAGAGCTTAAGCAACTTGCCCATAAGCAACACAGTTGATCGGTGAACCTAATTAGGTTCATCTGATTTTGAAGACTGGGCTCTAATCACCACTCTGCAAGTTCGTTTAGAGCCAGTCCCCTCTACTGGACATTTATTTCTATTACTTCTACTTCAGGATGAAACGTCCTGCCCTTGACCCTGTATCCAGGAGTCTGTCTTACCCCAGAGCCCAGGACCCCTCCTTTATCTACATCTCTGAATGTCTTGGATCATCATGCCAGCGTCCTGATGCTGGAAAGGGGTCTAGGGCTCGGCTTACCCCATATCCTAATTTAATAGACAAGAAAACAAAGGTATCATTGTGTCTTGGCTGTAAGGATGAGCTTTAGAGTTATACATGTCCACCCTGGCTGCGCCACTGAGTAGCTGGTTGACCTAGTCACACAAGTCACTTAACCTCTCAGACTCAGCTTCGCTATTTGTAAGGAGGGAGCATACATAGCCCTCTATTTGGTAGGATAACATTGGTAGAACACTCTACACAGTGCTTGACGTGTATTAAGAGTTCAGTCATCACTGGCTACTGTTATTATTAATAGTAAATCTTAGACCAGAGAGGGTCACGCAGAAGAACACATCAGTGACTGGGCCAGACCTCTAATACCCCACTTTCCAGTGCTGTTTCTGTCATGTCTTCCTACTTCCCCGTGAGTGAGACGGCAGAAATGTTCCAAGTCCCTGTCCTGGGACAGAGAGCTGCAGTTTTCCAGCCACGTTAGGCATGTCGTGTAGAAACATGTGGCTCCTGTCCTCTCCCCAGTAGAGTGATGGGCCTATCACGGGACAGGGGACAGGGTATCGCTCAAGTGGGAAGCTACCCAGAGAGGCCCAAGCCACAGGGACTTGGGAAGGAGAGAGGAGAGGCCTGGAAGTAAAGGCTCCAGTAATTCCCAGTCATTGCCAAGGTCACTGGCAACTGACGACCACCCAAGCTGAAGCCACACAGGGCCCAGGAACCAAAGGAAGGTGACTTGGAAAGTCAAGACCGCTGGGTAACCCAAATCATCAGCTTTCTGTTGGTTTGTTTTGGCTGTGCTGTGTCCTTGTTGCAGAGCAGGGGCTTTCTTTAATTGCGGCACAGTGGTCTAGTTGCCCGGCAGCACGTGGGAGCTGAGTTTTCCAACCAGGGATCAAACCAGCATTCCCTGTATTGGAGATGGCTTCTCAACCACTAGACCACCAAGGAAGTCCCAAATCACCAGTTTTAACAAAAACCCCAGCTACCTCTTATTTACCAAGCTACTTTCCTGTCCCACCTGGGTTGGTGACAGGAAGTGTGTCATGCCAAGAACTGGCTGCAGGCACCCATCCCAAAGATACAAGACTATAGGGAGGAGGCTCAGCACTAAAGCCCTTATCTGTCCTCTCCTTCTCCTTTAGAAAGGGTGATGCCTCCCAGGCTCCCTCCTGAGTGAGGTCTTCCCAATACACAGCTCAGACCTTGACTGAGACGTGGGCAAGCCAGGCCCCTCTCATTGTCCATCTCCCCTCCCTTTGCCTCTTTCCCAAGCCCCCACCAGGAAGGCAGGACATCCCTTAGACCCAGACAAGAGGGGCCCTTATAAGGTCTTGCTCCAGCCCCGCCCTGGTCATGGCCCTCCCCATAAGATGAAGGGTCCTTAGGTCCAAGTGGGCAGATCCCCGTGGAATCTGTGAGCCCCAAATTTCCTGTATCAATGGCCGGAGCCTGTGTCTAGTCTCGGCAGATCTCCTCCTTGGGTCTTTCTTCCAGAGGGCAAGCCCTCGGTCCAAAGGGTGGCCAAAGCATGCGTATTGCAAGGGCCATGGATGAACTTGACCATGAGCCCATATCCTTGTGCATGATGCCCCTGACAGTGTGGGTTGGAGCCAAGCTGGGCTTGCAGGAACTCCCCCCTGCACTTCTGTCTTTCTACTCTGCACCCCGAGGTGTCCAAGAAGCAAGCTTCAAGCCTTCCAGGTTGTTATGAAAAGTATATTTGTCAAGAAGGGGGCACAGAACATATTTAACTTAACAATGTAAAAATGCAATTTATAAATTCTTAATATTTAGACGTATGGTGTGTGGCCCTCCATTTGTGCCCTTGCCCGGCCCCGTAAGTCTCGGGGGTAGAAGAGGCCTTCCCAAGCCTGACCCAAGAGGTGGGGTTGGGGGACGAGGCCCGAGTTGCCAGCACCCACACTGACAGCCTCAGCCTTCTGGCTTTGCCTCTTTTTGAGCCAGATCGGACGTGGACCTACTCCTTCTCCAGCGCCTTCCTGTTCTCCATGGGCTTCCTGGTCGCAGGGCTCTGCTATCTGAGCTACAGATACATCACCAAGCCACCTCCACCTCCCAGCTCCCTGGTGAGCGGGGCCCTGGGGAGGGCATGGGCCCAGGGACCCCCGGCTCTCCCTCACTTCTCCTGCCAACCTAGAGACATGGCTGGCAGCCCCTGGGGTGGACCAATGAGAGCTAGAGGCTCGGAAAGAGAAGGCATGGAACAGAAAACCCCATGTGGTTTTCAAGGGGGCACACGTCCTATCTGAATGGGCAGCCCAGGCAGGCTCTGCCACCTGGGATCCCAGGCCCAGTGTGGCCGCATCTTTGCGTTTTTTTCAGAAGTCAGAATTTCAGATGGTAATGTGAACTCTCCCATGTTTCAAGTCTTGGCAACTAATTTTCTAAATTAAGCCTTAACAAACCACACATGTCATATCAGCAGCCCGAGTCTGGGGCATCTCTGCCTGCTGTGGAGCCTGGATAGTCTGGGGCTGGAGGAGTTGGCCCATCGGCCCCTCCAAGTCAAAGCCCATCTGAGCCATTTCCTGTAAACTCTCCTGGCCTCCGCTTTCCCCCACCCCTCCCCTCCTTTCTCCCTCCATGAGGCCCTTTGGGAGCTGAAGAGCAGTTGAAGCATCACCTGGGGAGCATCACCCAAGGTCATCCCAAATCTGAGCCAACCCCTTCCAGAATACCCACCTCCTGGGGAAATCACAGCGTGACTCACTGCTCTCCCTGGCCAAGCCAGACTCTGGAAGTGGGCCTCAGCTAACGGGGCCAGAGCCCTGTTGCTTCACAGAGGCTCCAGCACTTAGAGGAATCCCTGGGAAAGGAGGCAGGGCTTATGGATCTTGGAAAAGCCCTCAGACAGTCTACCCTTGCCCTCGCTCCCACCCTGGGGGAGGACTGCAGTGCCCGCAGCATCCTCGGGGCGGGGGTAGCTGAGAAGGCACTCTAATGGGCGTGCTGTTCTCCCTGCCTAGGATGTCCAGCATATCCTGCCCTTCCAGCCTCTGCGGTTCATCCAGGAGCACACCCTGATCCCCATCTTCGACCTCAGCAGCTCTGGCGGTCTGGCCCAGCCTGTCCAGTACTCTGAAGTCAAGTTCTCCGACCCCACGGAGACCCCGGGACCCCCACCGCGGCATGGCCTGCCTGAGATTGCCTACCTCGGGCAGCCAGACCTCCCCGTCCTCCGGCCCTCCGGAGGACCTCCTCACCAGGGACTCCCCACACCGTCCTATGCCCCACAGGCTGCACCTGAGGGCAGGCCCCCGTCCTACGCACCTCAGGTGACCCTGGAAGGTAAACCCCCCTCCTACACCCCACAGGCTGTCTCAGAGGCCCGGCTTCCTTCCTACACCCCGCGGGCCACTCCGGACAGCTGGCCTCCTTCCTACGGGATGTGCGGGGAAGGGTCTGGGAGAGACTCCCCACCTGTGACACGCTCTGGTCCCAAACACCTCGGAACTAAGGGGCAGCTCCAGAAAGAGGCGCCAGCTGGCAGCTGCAGCCCAGGTGGCCTTTTGCTGCAGGAGGTGACCCCCTTGGCCACAGAGGACCCACAAGAAGCAAAATCCTTCCACCAGCATCTAGGGGTTCACACAGACTCAGACTCTGACTCTGATTCCATCGGCCAAAGGGAGCCAGGAACACGAAGCTCCCTAAGGCGCCAGCTGCCCCTCCTTTCCTCTGTCCAGATCGGGGGCCACCCCGGGGCCCTCTCTTTGCAGACTCCGTCCCTCCCGTGTTCCCCCGTGGACGAGGGTCCAGGTCCCCGGGGCCTGCTGGAGTCCCTCGTGTGTCCCAGTGACGAGGATCCGGCGTCCAAGACGGAGGCCGAGAGCCCAGGCCTTCAGGCCCCAGACCTGGAGTCGTCCACGGGGCTGGACTCGCTGTTCCGAGGCCTGGCCCTGACCGTGCAGTGGGAGTCCTGAGCGGAGAGCGGGGCAGGCCTGGGGCTTCCTCCTGTCCCCACCAGCCCCCCGCTCACATCCTTGGCCATCACTCCCGCACCCAGGGACGCTGCACGCTCTGCAGCCGGCCCCGGGTGGGTGCCCTTGAGGAGCCCGCAGAGGAGGAGGCCGGACCCTCACCTCGGCTGTGATCCCTTTGGAGCAAAATAGACGTGAGAAGAGCTCCAGCCAGAGTTTCAGAGGTGTACCATGTGCAAACGAGCTTGAGCACGCCGAGCTCTGCAGGGCAGGACACAGAGAGAGGGGGTTGATGCGAGGAGGCCTCCCAGAGATCCAGGGCCCCGGCTCCTAACACACCGGATACAGAGTTCTCCTGGAGCCTACCCCTCTTCACTCCTTTCCTGGCCAGTTTCATAATCTGGTTCAGCAGACTGAGGTCTCTGCCTCCTCTATGATTCCCCGAAGAAGGAAAACAGGAGCCTGAAAAGGGACGCCTCCTAGCAGACTGGGCAGAACCAGAACAACCTGCAAGATGGCAAGACTCCAGGGCCGGGTGCGGCCCAGCCCCAACCAGCGTTACTGCCTGAAACTGCACTGTTCCAACTTCCATCTTATACTGGAGGCTGGACCCCAAGTGAAATGCAGGTCCAGCAGGCAGGGAGAACACAGAAACCCTCTCTGTCAGCAGGAGTTTCAGATCCTATCCTGGGAGCGGGGTCTGAGAGAAACATGGGGCCGCGGGGTGCCTGAAGGAGACACAACTAAAAACTGTACTTACTTCACAACTTTGGAAACTCAGCCTTGGGTTCAGTCCACCTGGGTTCCAATTCCAGCCTTAATACTTCCCAACCATGTGACTACAAGCAAATGAATCACTGTTTGAAATCTCAGTTTCCTCATCTGTATAATGTGGATAGTCACACCTACCGCATGGGATTGTGGTGAGGCTGAGATTAAATTATGTCTGTAAAGTGTTTCACAGCGCCTGGCACATGGGCCATGTCCAATAAACTATTAGCTGTCTCCTATTGTGATTTTTTTTTTTTTACCCCCAATTCAGGTTGATTTTGGATCAGGCATTTTCTCAGATTATCTTGATTTCCTCAGAATTGTTCCAGGCTAAGCCAGAGGGTCTGGACTGCCTAGGAGGAGGTCAGGGAAGGGACTGCAGGAAACAGGGTCCCAGAGACACATGGAACCCCCTCCTTGAGCTCTTAGGTGGAAGCTATTTTGGGGGTGGCAGCAGCCTTCTCAGAGGACCTGTCTCCCCAGCACCCCCCACCCCCAGAGGCAGGGCAGGGCTACCCCACCGTTCTGCCCCTGCCTCTGCTCCTCCGTAAAAGCAGGTTCTCATCTGAGCTTTCAGCATGCAGTCACATCCTTTGTATCACTGCATCTCCTGTGGTCCTTGTGATGAGGAAACAGAGGCCCAAGGAGAAGAAGGGGGCTCCCCCACTGTGCCCCCGCTGAGGCCACGACACAGAGTTTAAAATTAGTGCTTTTTCTAAAAAAAAAAAAAAATTGTATGCAGACCATTATTTTAAATTCTTTGTTGAATTTGTTATAATATTGCTTTGGTTTTATGTTTTGGTGTTTTGGCAGCGAGGCATGTGGGATCTGAGCTCCCTGGACAGGGATTGGACCCACACCCCCTGCATTGAATGGGGAAGTCTTAACCACTGGACCCCCAGGGAAGTCCCCCAACTCTAGTATGTTTTGTCTTCAGCAAGAGAAGGAACTTCCCACAGCAGTTTGGATTCGTGCCGGATGAGACTCCAGGGACATAAGGAGGGGAGGGCCCCAGTGGGGACCCCGAGGGGCCAGAGCCTCCATCCCCCTCCGAACATCCGAAAGCCCTGTCTGAACATAGCCGAGCAACAGGGTCAAAGTGCAGCTGCCCTGGTGAGACACTTCCTGGGGGGGCAATGCCCTCCCTTCACTGTACCCAGCACGTCTCCCCTCCTATTCCTCACCCCTCCCCCCCTGCAACACAGCGCCAGGCAGCACAGTCCTTATCTGTAATTAATATTTAACATCTCTCAGGGCCACTGGTCTAGACCCAGTATCTCCCTGGTGGAGGGTGGCTGGCCCATTCTCCTCCCGGCAGCTGCGACATTGGCCCTGATGATTGCTCTCTGACCCCACACAGCAAACAAGCCTGCTTCCCGTCACTCGGGGTGAACTTGGCCAAAGGTGAACTGTCTCACCTGGTTTAGTCATGAAAACCAACTTACCAGCTGGACTCTTCTCACCAGGTGAGTGGGTCAGGGTGTCAGAGACTTTTTAATTAAAAGCTGTAAACATCTCTTCCAATTCACAAGGCCACAAAGCTCTCTAAGCTCCCTGGGGTAACTGTTGTTCCTACAGTCCATGGGTCTCTGAGTCCTGTGACCCTCCTCAGCCTGGCCCCGCGTCCAGTAGGCTTCATCCCCTCAGGTCTCCGGCCTGTCAGGCAGGAAACTCAGGCTACAGAAACAGCTGGAACAAGCTAGGGGGCAGAGCGGCCGAGGCCCCGGAGCCCAGCTGGGGCGTTGGCATTCCTGAGTGCCCTAGAGCTTGACCACGCTGCAGCCTGGCCCCACCCAGTCCAGAGAAAGGTGAGTCT
Source organism: Odocoileus virginianus (assembly GCF_023699985.2). Classification (NCBI taxonomy): domain Eukaryota; kingdom Metazoa; phylum Chordata; class Mammalia; order Artiodactyla; family Cervidae; genus Odocoileus; species Odocoileus virginianus. Next base: position 35,303,711 of record NC_069703.1, on the reverse strand, counting down.
GGTGTCACCAGCCTCCAAGTCACGCAGAGCCCAGCCCAAGAGCAAACGAATAAGAGTCAGCAGAGCCGGTCAAGGAGTAGTAAGAGGAGGCGGGACTCAGCCTCGCTGTCGGGAAGGTCCTGCTCTTGATGGCTTGTTCTTCCATTAACCTGCCGTGATAGGCAGCATCACTGATATTCTGCAAAGGAGGGAAATGTGGCTCAGAGGGTTTAGGTGAGGTTTCCCAAACTTGCCTCACCATGAAAAGCCCTTGAGAAGCTTACAAAAAAATACATCTTCCTCAGCCCCAGCCCAGACCTGCTGGATCCACAGCTCCTAGGGAATCAGGCTTTTAATAAAGTCCTTTAGTGATTCCTCTTAGGCAAGTGGAAGAAACCATGCTATTATATCAATACCCTTCCTATTCATTGGTCTCAAATATCCCCCTAGAGCCACCCCCATCTAACCCCCTGGATGGGGGTGGGGAGCTGAAAGTAGGGGGGGCGGTATTTCAATCTGAGATATCTGAAGACTCCCGGCCTCCCAAACCCCCGGCCGAGGAGCGCGCGGGGTTTGCCTGAGTTACCACCGAGAGAACAGGGCCGTGGGGGATGAGGGCTCCTCCAGGGTCCCACAGGGCAAGGCTGGATCCCTCTGTGCCCCTCCCCAGCGTGAGTGTCAGCCTGGACAGAGGCACACAGCTCTGAGACCCCGGCCCCGTCCCCTGCCCTCCCATCCGCACCCCCACTCGGCCCTTCAGTTGCCTGAGCCAGTTTTCCCTTCCCACTCTAATGAGGAAGGGGCATGAGGAAGACGCGTTTTGACCTGTTAGTGAGAGACGAACTGTAACAGGAAGTAACTTAAGTGTGAGAGCAACAGAGCAGGGAAGGGAGAGGGACGCAGGAGAAAGGAGGCGCCGGGAGAAGGTTCTGGGCCAGACAGTTCTCCCCTTGGCCACCAGGGGGAACCATCAGCCGAAGACAGTTCGGTTGCTGTCTCAGAAAACCTTGGGGCAGTTCAGGGTGGCCGGTGGGCAAAACAGGAGGTGGGAGAGGGGTTCAGGATGGGGGACACATGTACACCCATGGCTGATTCATGTGAATGTATGGCAAAAACCATTACAATATTATAAAGTAATTAGCCTCCAATTAAAATGAATAAATTAATTTACCAAAAAAAATGGGTTCAGATGAGAATCCTTAATATTCATAAATCCAAAGAAGGCAATGAAAAGGAAAAGGAAGGGGAGAAAGAATGAAATATTTAAGGAGTACTACTCATGGGTTAGAACTTCCCAGAGGGCAAGGGTTTCCCCAGTGCTTCAGAGGTAAAGAATCCGCTTGCCGAGCAAGAGATACAAGTTGAATCCCTGGGTCTGGAAGACCTTTTGGAGAAGGAAATCCACTCCAGTATTATTGCCTGGGAAATCCCATGGACAGAGGAGCCTGGCAGGCTACAATCCATGGGGCCACAAAGAGTCAGACACAACTTAGCTATTAAATGACAACAATTTCTTGCATTTTAACCTGATTTGAATCTCATAAACATTCTTCAAGACAGGTACTCATTCATTCATTTTTAACAAGCATATATCAAAGACCTAGTTGTATGCCAGCACTGTTCTCTGGGCTGGGGATACAGTGAACAAGACAGGCAGGTAATTCCCTGTTGTCTCAGAGCTTGCATACAATTTGCACATAAAGAAGCAGCCCAGAAAGGATGATTGAAAGGACTGATGCTGATGCTGAAGCTCCAAAACTTTGGCCACCTGATGCCAAGAACTGACTCATTAGAAAAGACCCTGATGCTGGGAAAGGTTGAAGGCGGGAGGAGAAGGGGACGACAGAGGATGAGAGAGTTGGATGGCATCACTGACTCGATAGACATGAATTTGAGCAAACTTCAGGAGCTGGTGATGGACAGGGAAGCCTGGGCATGCTGCAGTCCATGGGGTCGCAATCAGTCGGACACAACTGCGTGACTGAACTGAACTGAAACTGATCATATAGTATTTGTCTGTCTCTTTCTGACTTATTTCACTTAGCATAACATCCTCCTAGTCCATCCATGTTGCTGCATATGGAAAAACGTCATTCTTTGTTATTGCATTGTTTATACTTACCACATATTCTTTATCCATTCATCTTTCATTGGACACTTAGGTTGCTCCCATATCTTGGCAACTGTAAATAATGCTGCTATGAACATTGAAGTGCATGCATATTTTTAATTAATCTTTTCATTTTTAAAATATGTAGCCAGGAGTAGAATAGCTGGATCATGTAGTAGTTCTATTTAATTTTTTTGAGAAACTTTCATACTGTTTTCCATAGGGGCTGCACCAATTTATATTCCTGTGAGAAATATGTGAGTTCCCTTTTAGGAGACTGAGATTTTGGCTGAAGCTCTCGCTTGTATATTCTGTCTGTCTGTCTGTCTCTCTCTCTCTCCCCCTGAGTAGTCCCCAGGGCCTAGGAAGAAAGACAGACTCAGTGTTGCTGGGCCCCTGAGGCCCCAGGAAGAGGCCAGGAGGGGAGCTGTGTCTCTGGAGTGGAGCCAGCACTTCCTTCCACAAACCTGCTCATCCCCTGAGACTGGCTCAGGAGCCCCCTCCTGATCACCCCCTATCGTAATTGCCTGTGTCCCCATCTAGATGAGACATATCCTAAAGACCAGCATCTTATCTCGCCCCTCTACATCCCCAGTGCCCTGCAGGCCTAGGTGTGAATGTCCGTGAGGGGAGAGGATTGAGACGGGGCGGAGGAGCAGAGGCCCAGAAGAAACCTCCGCTGTGGCCTCTCTGGAAGCCTGGGAACTTTGGATGGTGAAGGAGGAAATGACGTGCCCTCCTCGGCTGCTTGTACCACATCCCCCACACGGCCCGCACACCCTCACCCCACCCCATACACACCATCGCACACCCTCACACCCTCACACTCAGCCCACACTCACACATTCCACACACACCTCATCCCCTCACACACAGCCCACACATTCACACACATTCCACACACACCTCATACCCTCAGACACACCCCACACACTCTTACACAGATTCCAGACACACCTCATGCCCTCACACACAGCCCACACTCTCACACAGATTCCACACACACCTCATGCCCTCACACACAGCCCACACACACTCACACACATCCTCACACACACCTCATCCCCTTACACACAGCCCACACTCTCACACAGATTCCACACACACCTCATCCCCTCACACACAGCCCACACTCTCACACACATTCCACACACACCTCATCCCCTCACACACAGCCCACACACACTCACACACATCCCCACACACACCTCATCCCCTTACACACAGCCCACACTCTCACACAGATTCCACACACACCTCATCCCCTCACACACAGCCCACACATTCACACACATTCCCCACACACCTCATGCCCTCAGACACACCCCACACACACACAGATTCCACACACACCTCATCCCCTCACACACAGCCGCCACACACACTCTCACACACATTCCACACACACCTCATACCCTCACTCACAGCCCACATACTCTCACACATCCCCACACATACCTCATACCCTCACACACTCCACACACTCTCACGCACATGCCACACACACCTCATCCCCTCACACACAGCCCACACATTCACACACATTCCACACACCTCATCCCCTCACACACAGCCCACACACACAATCTCACACACATTCCCCACACACTTCATACCCTCAGACATACCCCCCACACACACAGATTCCAGACACACCTCATCCCCTCACACACAGCCCACACATTCACACACATTCCACACACACCTCATCCCCTTACACACAGCCCACACTCTCACACAGATTCCACACACACCTCATCCCCTCACACACAGCCCACACTCTCACACACATTCCCACACACCTCATACCCTCAGACACACCCCACACACACACAGATTCCAGACACACCTCATACCCTCACACACAGCCCACACATTCACACACATTCCACACACACCTCATACCCTCAGACACATCCCACACACACTCTCACATACATCCCCACACACACCTCATACCCTCACACACAGCCCACACTCTCACACACATACACACACTCATACCCGCACACACAGCCCACACACAATCTCACACACATCCCCACACGTACCTCATACCCTCACACACACCTCCCCCCCGCACACACACCCTTACACATAACTGCACACCCTTATGCACACCCCCACACACCTCATACCCTCACACACATCCCACACCCCCCACACACCATCACACACACACCCCACACACCCTCACATACACACACACATACCCTCACACACACCTCACCATAGGCGAGCAGGGCCGGTCAGCAGCTGCTGCGTGGGGAGCAGGGGTATAGATGAAAAGAAACCCACTTCTATTTTAGCAGTGATAACCAATGAGCACTAAAGACTCATTTTTCCAGTCACACATCATGTCTTCCTGATGACTGGGGGCCCAGCCTCGCTGTCTCCACTTTCAGAAGGGGAATCAGATCTGAGAAGCTGCGTGTCTTCCCCAGAGCACCTGTCACTGGGGGCAGCCGGGGGAGGAATTCAGAGCAGAACTCTCAGCAGCTGAGAAAGCTGTCCCTGATCCATTTTCCATATACCCAGGCCTGAGCTATGAGCTTCTTTCCACTGCAGCAGGGGGCGAGGGTTGGGGAAGGGATGGCACCCAGGGCAGGATCTGTCTGTGGGAGGTGGGTGGGGGGTGTGGGGACAGCTCCACCTGTCGCCGCCTGGCAATGCTGGACCCAGGGAACGGCCCCTCCCCCTCACCTCCCCCGCCATAGTTCTCATCCATTGTCATCACACTGCTATATTTAAGGCCCGTGCAAGCTCCAGGATCACATTCCTCTCCCGGTCCCCGCTGAGTCCGGGGCAAGAAGAAACCAAGGACCCTCTCATCCTCTGGAATCGTCTCCCCAGAGCTTCCTGAGTGGGCACAGCTGCTTCTGTGAGTCACCTCCAGAGATCAGGGGAGCGGAGAGAGACCTCCAGATAGTGAGACCCTCAGCTTTCCATTCGGAAGTGGGGTAGGGGTGTGTGTGTGTGTGTGTGTGTGTGTGTGTGTGAAAAGGATCCTGTGAGATCGGGAAGGAAGAAGCAGACTTGTGCTCAGCCATGGAAATGAGAGGGAATTCTAGAAAAAAAAAATCCCTGCCCTGCCTTACTGTTTTGTGTGGCCCTGGGTCTTCCAAGCTGAGCCTTCTGTGATATGAAAGCTACAGTACAACCCTCCCAGATCCCTTGGGGATGCCCTGGGAAGTGGAGGCTTTCCTGCAGGCATCAGGGATCAGCAGGGACCCGGGTGGGCTGGCAGGTCCGGCCAACCTAGAGCTGTCCTGGCGGAGCCCTGCTTGGCCCGCCCAGCGGGCAGGGGATGAGAGTGAGGCCGCGGGGCCCACGTCGCAGGGCTGGGAGGGCGCTCGTCCAGCCTGGACTCACTGGCACCAAACCCAGGCCAGCACTCCTGCCTCGGAAACTGGTGGGGAACATTAAGAGCACGTCCCCGCTTGCCCAGACCCCTGGGTAGGCTGTGTCTCCACTCCTGCCCGCAGGACCCAGCTTTCTGCCGTCAGGGCTCAGAGTCTCTCTAGCTCGTACGCTTCTCTTCCCGTCCTGAGGAAATGGAGAGACCTTCTTGACCCTTCTCACTGGGAGATGCTGTCAGAGAGCTGGGGGGATGGCCGGGGGTGGGGGCGTTACAGACAGGGCAGTGGCCAGACTGAGGCTCGGGAGGAAGGTGGAGAAAATGGAGTGGGTGGGGAAGGCCACAAGGCAGGACCCCAGGAGGCTTTGCACCCTCAGAGGAGGGCAGTGGGGGCCGAGGTCCCCTCCTGACCCGCCACGCATCGCTGACCCCTCCCCAGCAGGCACACACCGCCTTCTGGAGAGAGAGCATTGGAAAGCTGCAATCTGCTCACGACCTAATCCCAAGCCTCAGTCAGCGCTTTAAAAAGAACCGATGGCTCATCCCTAAAGCCAGGGGTCTGGTTGCGGGCGGCCCAGGAGGTCCAGGATAAGCGCCAGGCCTGCGCCACTGCGCTCGTCAGGAACAGAGCATCCGGGGAAAGCAGCCAGCAGCTGAGGCCAGGGAACGTTAACCCTCCGCTGCTGGGGCCAGGGCCGCGTCCCAGGCGAGCCGGGGCCTCCCTCTCTGGTACCCAGCAGCTCTCTTCTGGGCCGAGAGGAGGAAGGAGCAGAAAGAGCAGGCCAATCATTGTCTGAGTGCAGGCAGCCTCTTCCTCAGGGGTGTGGGGGTGCTGGATAGGAAGTCCAAGGGATGCCGTCCCATTGAGTTCAGCGAGATCATTGCAGGAAGCTTCACAGACAGTCCTTGGTCCCAGCTAACACTCTGCAGTGACCCAGGCTCTCCTGGGGGTTCTTTTCCGGATGCCCAAAGGGAGCAAACTTTAAGGAACCAGAAGAAATAAACTTCCACTAGGACTGACCCTTAGCAGCCTGAGCCCTCTGACACCCCAGAATAGGCCTTTCGGGGTCAAGGATCTCTGATGGGGCCAGTGCACCCACCTCCCCCATCATGAACTTAGGGACATAGCCCCCCACAGGTGTGCTCTGAACACACACACACACACACACACACACTCTCTCACTCACTCTAGCTTGGCCAGCAGGCCCCGAAGGAGAGGCGGGGACAGGGCAGTGCCTGCCCTCATAGAAGCAGACAGGAGAAGGCTAAGCGGAGGTCTGCTCTTCTGTCTCCTCCTTCGTGCCCAGGGTCTACATCAGGGCCAAACCTGGTGAGGACCTTTCCAGGTAAGAGGCCTGTCCCAAATTCCCACCTGGAGGAGCACGGATGCCAATTCCAGGGGTTCCACCGAGAAGCACCCTAGGGCTTCAGCATCAGAGGGCCCTCAGAGGCCTGGGGGTAACATTGTACCCCAGATCCGGGAAAGAATGTACTGCAAGAACTCAGAGCCAGCTAGCTTGGGGCCCCCACTCTCCTGCACACTTCTCCTTGCCCTGGATGTCACAGCACTCAGTCCCTCATGTGTGGGAAGCTGAGGCCAGAAAAGGGAAGGCCTTGCTCAGGCCACGTGGAGGGGCAAGGACAGAGTGCAGCTGGAAGCCAGGGCCTGCTCGTCAATGGGGGGCAGCCCATGGGTGGTGGGCAAGCCAGGCTGAGAGCTTGAAGCCTGCCTCTGTCACCTGGGCAGGCGCAGGTCCCCCCCATTGGGTCTTGAGATCGCCTGTCTGCCCACCAGAGAGAGACCAGCCCCCCCACCAGCAGACCTCGGGAGAGATGCTGGCGGGCCCCACGGGGAAGGGGCGGGTGGACACCTGGTGGAGTAACCGTGCACCTCGGCTCTGCAGGTTGTCGCTCTCGCAGCCATGACTCTGCCTCACAGCCCGGGAGGTGTGGGGGAGCCCCGGCCCCCCCAGGCCGTGCAAGTGCACCGGCGGGAGCACCGCCGGGAGGAGGAGCAGAAGGAGGAGCGGCAGCACAGCCTGCAGATGGACTCCTCGACGCGGAGACGGACCTTCCGCAGCAGGTGGGGCGTCGGGGCACCCCCAGCCACTGCCCTGCTCCCGGGACCCCCAGTCTGAGCAGAGTGGCACAGCCTGAGCTCTGCATACTCCAGTCTGAGGGGGGAGGCATAGCCCTGACCTTGGGAGATACCTATTGGAAGGGCAGGAACGACCCTTCTTTTTGGAGAGCCCAGCCCGAGACGGAAGCACAACTCTGCTTTGTGGAGCCCCCAGGCTAAGAGAGGAGGCATGGCCCTGTTCTGAGACCACGGTTTGAGAAGGGCGGCACAGCTGTGCCTGCTAGTACCCTGAGGTGGGTAGATGGAGCCCCCAGCCAGACCCCCAGCCAAATCTGCAGGAGCCATGAACTCTCTTTTCCCCGGGGCAGCGAGGAAGAGTATCAGTTCAGCGCTGCAGACTACGCCCTCGCGGCAGCCTTGGCTCTGACAGCCTCCTCAGAGACAACGTGGTAAGTCGAGTGACCCTTCCAGAGAGCCCTGGGCCAGGAAGAGGTCATCTCGTCCAGTCCCCTTCCTCCCTACTGGGCTCCCACACTCAGCTTTAAAAAACACCCCGAAATTACACGCCTAGAACAGGTGACTAGTCAGAGGTTTAAGCCCAGGGCTGACTGACAGCAAAGCCCACGGCACCACCCTCTGATGGGTCCACAGGCGGTAGTGAGGGACCATCCCTAGGGGAGAGGGTGGGGGTCCACGCTTCACCACCCGGCTTCCAGGGAAGGAGTCTAGGGACAGAGAGGGGAGGCAAGTAAACCAGCCCACATGTCGAACACAAGCCCTGAGACAGGAGGGCCTCCAAGCTTGGGAGCGTCCTTAGGCCTGTGTCCTGCTCCTGGCCGGCCCAGAGCAAGTCACTCAGCCCGTAAAGCAAATCTCTACCCGGTCAGATGGGGAGACTAAGCCTGTCGGCTTGGCTCTAGTGAAAACAAGAGGAACCATGGCTTGTGAAACGCCCTTGTGAACTGTATCGATAATATTAAGTGTTAGTCATTCAGTTGTGTTCAATTCTTTGTGACCCCATGGACTGTAACCCGCCAGGAATTCTCCTCTGCCCATGGAATTTTCCAAGCAAGAATATTGGAGTGGGTTGCCGTTCCCTTCTCCACCTTCTAAAAGCTGGGCCCATTCAGGGGATTTTGGAAGCAAGAAAGGATTAAAGTTGCCCTGGCCTTCAAGAAGCTTCAAGCGTGGCCAGCAAGGCCGGGCATAGGAGAGGCAGGGCCAGGACGCGCCCCCACAGCGTCAGCCACGGCTCCCCGCCTCTGACGGCCTCTGTCACCGCAGGGAGGCCCAGCTGAGGCGCCAGACCAGCACCGTGGAGCTGGAGGAGCGGGGGCAGAAGCGGGTGGGCTTTGGCAACGAGTGGGAGAGGACAGAGATCGCCTTCCTCCGGACCCAGTGGCTGCTGCGCCAGAGACGAGACCGGAAGGCGCTGAGACGGCGGGTGAGAGGGGTGGGCGGGGGCTTCCGGGGCCCTGGGACCCGCAGCCCTTCTCCTGCTGCCCCCCCGCCGCCCTACCCCCTTCTCCAGAAAAGCTGGACCTCCCAGGGCCCCCACCTTTGACCTTGGGAAAAGCTATGATTCTAACTGAGCCTCAGTTTTCTCATCTGTAAAATGGACGTATCTGGCCCAATACTGAGTGTCGACGTGGGAAGTAAATGAGAACACGCTTATAAAACCACTTTCCCAGTTCCTCGGACACAGAAGACACTCGGGAAATGTCTGAAGCCACCTCCGTACCCCATCCCTGGGCAGGACAGGAACAGCTGTAATACTTACATGGGTGTTATCACTGCTCATGTTTTTCACGGAGAGACTTAAGTCATCCTCTCTACAATCCTACAGGAAGGTGGGGCAATATGATTGTCATCCCCATTTTACAGATGAGGAAACAGAGGCCTGGCCTATGGTTGGTCTCATAGCCAGTAAGTGGCAGAGTTTGGCCTTGATTCCAGGTCAGGTCCCAAAGCCCCACGCCCTGCCCTCTATGCCATGCCGCCTGTCAGCCGCTGGCGAGGAGAGTCCAGCCTGGGCGTCAGGGGGAAGGTAACAGCAAAGACGGGAGAGGCGTTGCCCTGGCTCCTGGGACTCACAGGCCCTTCCCGCCCCCAGACGGAGGAGAAGGTCCGGGAGGCCAAGGAGCTGCGAGAGCTGTGTTCCGGCCGTGGGCCCTGGTTCTGGATCCCTCTGCGCTCGCACGCGGTCTGGGAGCACACCACGGTCCTGCTGACCTGTACCGTCCAGGGTTCACCTCCACCCCAGGTCACCTGGTAAGCCCCCAGGGCAGGAGAGAAGGGGTCCTCGCCCTGCCTCCAGGCTCCAGACCTCAGGGATCCCTTGAATGTGACTTCCTTACTCAACACCTCCCCGCCAGGGACCTGGTCCCTTCCCCACAAGTTCCTGCTGCCTTAGAAAAGCCGCGGACCCACAGCCCTGAGCTCTGCCCACCCCAAACAGAGCAGCAGCTGCTGGGGAAGCTCCGGAGGGGTTATTCTTAGCTGCCTCCCAGCCAGCCTGGGGCTAGAGGTCTGGGCCACCTGGGGAGCCAGCACTTGTGAAAATATGATTCTGGTGGCTTGAGAAGGCAGCTGCCCCGGTCTGGGCATCTCCAGGGTTGCAGGAAGATGGCGGAGGTAGGTCCAGGGTCGGGGCAGGAGAGGAGGCAGGGAGGGTGGGGGCTCTCAGTGAGAAGGAGCCCAGGCCCAGCTTGCTCTCTCTGATAACTTTGTGTGTGGTCTCAGCTATGGTTCAACCTCTCTGGTCCTGCCTCAGTTTTCTGGTCTGTGAAATGGGTTGAAGATCTCCTGTCCAGCTTGCGTGTGTTGAGGATTTAAGGCCACAACAATGTGGAAGCCCTCAGAACTTGAAGGCTGCTGGGAAAGCAGGAGGTACCATTCCTGGGAATGTACTCATAAAAGAACATGGAGTTGAGGCCTTGCTGGCAGAGGGGAGTGAAGGCAGGAGTCTTCTGAAAGGACCTGGGAGGTGGGCATGGCAGCATCTGGGGTCTCTCTCCACCCCAGAGGGAAATGTGTCATTCACACAGCTGAGCTCAGTCTATCCTGAGCTCCCCAGGCTCTAAGGCCCATTGTCAGGCATGCTGGGAGACAAGGAAATGATTTCAACAAATATTTACCAGGAGCATAATCTGTCCCTGGCCCTCACTCAGGCAATGAGGCATAGAAATGACCCAGACACAATCTCACCTCAAGGAACTCTCAACCCAGAAAAGAAATGTCAACACAATGAGAAATATGTCCAAGGGCGATATTTGAGATAAGAGTGGAGGTGAAGAAGGGCAGTAGCTGCCTCCCCCTGGGGAATCTAGGAAGGTTTCTCAGAGGAGGTGACATATAAGCCCAATCTCAAGGCTGAACAGACCAGGGTCTCAGTAGGAGAGAGAAGATAAGCACACAAATAAGTGACGTCACAAAGGAAAGAGCACATCTTACACGTGAGCCTCCCTTACTGACCTAGCACGTTCCTCTCATTTGAGTCTCTGGGCCATTCATGAGGTTAGGACTACATCCCCATTTCACAGGTGAGGATATCGAGGCTCAGAGAGGTAGTGTGACTTGTTTAAGTCACACAGCTAGTGTGAGCCCGAATTCAAATTCAGATCTTCTTGCCTTCCAGCCCAGAGCTCTTCTGGCCAAGAGAGTAGAAAAGTGATCATTACAGTTGTTTTTGGGTTTCGTTTTTCTTTAAAGCATCTATAATGCCTCTGAAGTGAGAGAAAGGGGAAGAACTTGGGCCAGGAGCGATCAAGAAAAATGTCCTCAGGGAAGTGTCATTACTGGTCGCTGCCAAATGGCATTCATTCAAATTCTGTGGGGACCAAGGTTGTCAGTAGGAAGACCTGGGCTAAGCGGCGGTCAGCCTGGCAGCCAAGTCCTGCCCTGCCCTGGCACCGAGGCTCACATCTAAGGCTTTCCATGGGAGCCTCCGGGGAGGGAGGCTTGTTTCCACCCTTGCCAGCAAGGTTGCCACAACAAGGAGCTGAGCATTCCTTTCAAGTGTTGGAGGCCCAGGCCAGGCCCACCTCCAACCAGAGGGACTCAGGGGGCCCAGGGGCTCCAGGCTTTGGGGATCAGGTTTCCCATCAACAGGCACCTCTGACAGGGCCAGCTCACCCCGGATTGGCCTCCAGAGCTTCGCCCAGGCTCTGGTAGAGACCCAGCCCGAGTCTGCACGATCCTGGCTCCCCAGGCTTGTCAGGAGAGTCCACTCATTCAGCAGTTATTGAGCACTTCCTGAATGCAGGGGCAAGAGGGCACGTCAGACAAGGGCCAGTCTGGCTATGTTTACTCTGCAGAAGTGGGTCCTGGCCACAGTTCACCTGGCCACAGTTCATGAACATCAGAATCACTCTCCCAGGTCAAGCCACCTGCAGAAGTAAAGCGAACACCAAATATGGCAAATTCCCTGGTGGTCCAGTAGTTAGGACTCAGTTCTCTCACTGCCGGGAGCACAGGATCTCTGGTCAGGGAACTAAGATCCCACAAGCCACACAATCAAAAAATTTCTTTAATTTATAAAAGAGGTTGGGGGTGGGGGGAGGAAAAAGACCCACCAGAATATGTAAGGGAAAATAAACTTAGATAAATAATAAAAAATCTCACTCTTTTACGTAGGCCTCACTGAGCCAGGCTCTGGGTTGGGTGCCTGCCTCCGTTGTCTCATTGAATGCTGTTTTATGATTGGCTGCCATTCAGCTTCATCCACACAGCCAAGCCTTCAAGGGCCTGAGGAACAGGCAGGAGACTGACACCCAGAGGGGGGCAAAATGAGAGCTGAGGTCTCAGGCTGTCCAGGTCATGCCCAGAGCTGCAGCTGCTGCTTTTTCTGGGAAAGGAAGAGGCTGGCCCAGGCCGAGGTGTCTGGAATGTTCCTGACAGCTGGGGGATGGGGGGCTGACCTTGGCCCCCCCAGGCCTGGGAGAGGTGGAAAGATTGGGCATCCAGATTAGGCACCACCCTCCCCACAGAAGACTTAATTGGGCTCCTTTCAGAAGAGGTCACAGCCTGATGGCAGTAAGGTGGGGTGTGGACACAGCACTGTTTGGTTGCCATGGAGACAAACAGGGCATGCGGGGTGGGCAGGTCCAAGGAAGGTGATATGCTGAGGCTGGGGCGCCCTCTTTTGGCCAAGGCCTCCTCTTTGACCTCAGCCACCACTGGGGCTGGGCTTCCCTGGTAGCTCAGCTGGTAAAGAATCCACCTGCAATGCAGGAGACACCAGTTCAATTCCTGGGTAGGGAAGATGCCCTGGAGAAGGGATAGGCTACCCACTCCAGTATTCTTGGGCTTCCCTGGTAGCTCAGATGGTAAAAAATCCTCCTGCAACACAGGAGACCCGGGTTCAATCCCTGGGTTGGCAAGATGGCAACCTATTCCAGTATTCTTGCCTGGAGAATCTCATGGACAGAGCCTGGCGGGCTACAGCCCGTAGGGTTGCAAAGAGTCGGACATGAATGAAGCGACTAGGCATGCTCACACACACACGTCTGGGGCTGACTCTTCACCCAAAGTCCTCGCGGACACAGAGGCCCAGAGAGGGGGAGTGATTTGCCCCAGGTCACACAGCAAACAATGTCAGGAACCCAGGCCTCCTAACTTTCGCAGACATTCACTCATCAGACCTCCAGAACATACCCCAGCGGGCTGTGGGCAGAGGCAAGGCCACCTGGCTGTCTGGGGCTTGCAGCAGCGGGAACAAGACTTCACAGAAAACAAAAGGAAGTAGCCGGGGTACAGTGGGGTGGGGCCACGCTTGGGAATCACCTGGCAAGTTTCAAAATAACTGATGCCCAGATTCTACGCCCAGAAATTCTGATTTCACGGATCTGGGCTAAAGCCTGGGCATGGAGTTTTTTTAATGACTTACAGAAGATAGATTTTTTTTTCCCCCTTCATTTAGATGTCTGATGTAGACGGGGAGGGGCTGCATGGCAACTCCACCCCTCAGCTTAGGGATTCAGGCCTGTCCCCACGCACGGCTGGAGACCTAGGGTCTTCCTGGTTCAAGATGGCAGCCGTATTTGTGGCCGTATTCTTGCCTCAAGATTGGAAGGAAAGATGATGTGAAAACGGGCAGAGAGTGTCATCAGAAGCAGCCACGTGACTCTTGGACTTATTTCTGTTGACAAGGCTTAGTTTAGTCACGTGGTCACACCTAGCAGAAGCAGAGACTAGGAAACATATTAGATCTACTTTACACTAAGAGGAGAATAGCTGGTGGAGAACAATGAGAAGTTTATGTTTTAATATTTATTTAGTTCATGTTTGGCTGCACTGGGTCTTAGTTGCAGCTTTTCTCTAGTTGCAGTGTAAGGGCTTCGCTGTCCTGTGGCATGAGGGATCTTAGTTCCCAACCAGGGAACAAATCCACATCCCCTGCATTGGAAGGCGGATTCTTAACCACTGGACCACCAGGGAAGTCCCTGCAAGGAGCAGATTCTGATGCAAATTCTCAAAGGCTTACATTCAGACTCTGAGCATGGAGATTTTTAAATGAGATGGTTGGATAGCATCACTGACTCAATGGACAAGAGTTTGGGTAAACTCCAGGAGTTGGTGATGGACAGGGAGGCCTGGTGTGCTGTGGTCCATGGAGTCACAAAGAGTCAGACACGACTGAGCGACTGAACTGAACTGAGCTGGTGACTTTAACAAGAACTGAGATTAAGAACTGTTGTCCTGGGGGTTGGCAAGAAGGAAGGGATGGAGAACTTTCCTTGGTACCCCTTCAGAGAGGAAGGAAAAGCTGAAGCCTGGTCCTTGGGGGTACCCCTGGTAAGCAAAGGGGCAGATACCCCTAATTATGGCTCCCTCTTCTCTGCCCTCCAGAAGGGAATAAACATTTGAGCATCCACAGCCTTCAAACTTTACGTATCTTATCCCATTTAATCATCACAACAACCCTACAAGGTCAGCACAATTATTATTCCCATTTCACAGATGAGGAAAACTGAGGTTTAGAGCTGCCCTGAGTCACACAGATGAACAAGCAGCACAAAGGTTGGCATCCAGGCCTAAGCAGCTTGGGATCCCTCCCACTCAGAACCACGCTGCCTCCCACACGCCAGTGTGTCTCCACAGGTACAAAAATGACGTGAGAATTGATCCCCGCCTCTTTCCTGCCGGCAAGTATCGAATCACCAACAACTATGGACTGCTGACACTGGAGATCAGGAGGTGAGACCATGAGCCCCAGAGAGACCCACGGTCCCAAGCCCCAGCACTACCAAGGCCAGAGCAGGTCCAAACCACTCCTCAGAGCTATGAACCACGTCAGCCTCAAAAGAGTGAATGTGGACCCTCCTTTCATTCCCATAGAGTCAGATTAAATAGGCCTGAAGTGGGGCCCAAGAATTGGTATCTAACAGACACCCCCATGTGATTCCAATGTCTTAGAATACACGGTGAGAAATTTGGACTTGGCTAGCAGCTAGGTATGTGGGGAGAGTTCCTTGCTGGGGGCGAGAACACACACACATATATACACACGCGCGTGTGCAAGGGGAAGCAGAGGAGAGAGAGTTAAGCAGGCCTTTCAGGAGATAGTGAGTCTTAAGCACAGTGTTGAAGGAAGAGGCAGCGTGCATGGAGGAAATGAGCACTGCTGCTGCTGCTAAGTCACTTCAGTCGTGTCCAGCTCTGTGCGACCCCATCCCTGGGATTCTCCACAGTATTCCCCAAAGTACGCCCTGTTCGTGTGAACTGCCAGGCTCTGAATTCCTCCAGGTGCCAAGCCCTGTGCTCGCTGCTTTCCAAATATAGTTGTCAAGGCCCATCCTCATTCTCTCAAGGAAGCATTGTTCCATCCTTGTGACAGATGAGAAAACTGAGGCTCTGAAAGATTAAGACTCTTGCACAACTTGTACAGGGCAGGGCCTGGGATTGAGTCAGTTCTTTCCACCTGGGTTCTTTCCAATACACCAAGCCCTCCACCTCAACTCGCTGGGGCTCTAGGAGACACGAATATAAACAGGAGGTTCCAGAAGCCAAGTGGGGCTGTGTGGACATAAATACCTGATCCTCCAAGCCTCTATAGGGAGATGCCCCATGGACCACACCGTCGGTGACAGCATGCAGGGCTGGGGCAGCCTCAGGGAGCAGATGGAACTGACCTTTGAAACCAGAGGGATGCCTGCTCCAAGCAAGCAGGGGACGAGAGGGGCCACCAAGGGCCTCTCTGCCTGCCGATGGGGCCAGACACGCCCTACCACCACGGTGGCCCGGGGGTGGAGCCAGCCCCAGCCTCCACGAGGAGCAGGGTTGGCCTGGTTGGTGGTGAGCCCCAGGCCTGGGCTTGAGAACACCTGGGCAACTGGCCCAGGTCTGACACAGGCTGGCAGTGTGCCTGGGCTTCTCCTGCCCCAGCGTTCTGCCCGGGAGGTGTTGACAGAGCGGGGAGGCCGTGCCCGAGAGCAGGCTTGTCCCCTTGAAGTGGGGTTGAATTCCAGTTGCTCTGGGACTCTGGACCAGTCACTTAACTCAAATGTTATCATAACAATCGTACTTTCAAAGCACTTTCACCTTACGCCACGGTGTTATGTTTTCCCAGTTTTTCAAAGGCGGGCCTGGAGGTGTGGAGAGGGACAGGCGCAGCCCAAAGGCACCCAGCTTCTCGGGGCAGAGCCTGACCTAGAGCCTAAGGTCCTCCCGTAACTACCCGCTTCCGCACGCACCCTGCTCTCCGGCCTTGAGTTTTCCGTGGAGCCCAGCATCCTCGGGGCAACATCTCCCTCCCTCCTTTTCAGATGTACCGTTGAGGATGCAGGCACCTACACGGTGAAGATCAAGAACGCCTTTGGCCAGGCCTCCTCCTTTGCCAAAGTCCTTGTCCGCAGTGAGTCCTCCCATGCCCAAGAGGTCAGGCAGCCCACAGCCAGCCCTGGATGAGCAGATGAGGACGTGGGTCTGCACCAGACTCGGGGCGGGGCGGGGGTATTTGTCCTGGGATTGAGTAACCAGGGCAGCCACCGGGACTCCTGCTTCCCCGAGGCCTTCAGAGCAAGTGAGATTCTCCACCCTCAGGCTATACAACCTATATACCAGTGCAGTGCCTGTTCGAGAGCAGGCTTGTCCCACCGGGTTAGGCTTGGGTCCAGATCCAGCTCAGGACGACCTCCCCATCTGCTAACAGGGAATCCTCCTGCTGCCTCAGATGCTCCCGTGGGTTAAATGAGATGGTTTAGGTAGAGCTTGGCTGCAGCAGGCTCTTGGGGAAGGATAATCCTCCCCCAACCACCCTATCAGCCCATGTGGGGCCCAGGCAGGGTCTAGCCAAGGAGGCCACACCTTTGAGCCCAAGTTCAGTTCAGTCGTTCAGTCGTATCCGACTCTACACGAGCACGCCAAGCCTCCCTGTCCATTACCAACTCCCGGAGTTTACTCAAACTCATGTCCATTGGGTCGGTGATGCTATCCAACCATCTCATCCTCTGTCATCTGCTTCTGCTCCCGCCTTCAATCTTTCCCAGCATGTGGGTCTTTTCAAATGAGTCAGCTCTTTGTATCAGGTGGCCAAAGTATTGGAGTTTCAGCTTCAACATCAGTCCTTCCAATGAATACCCAGGACTGATCTCCTTTAGGATGGACTGGTTAGCCCAAGGCCTTGCCCTAAGGACCCAGAGAGAGAAACTCCATGTATGCAAATTCAAACACACACACTCACACACACACACTCACACACACACACACACACACACACACACACACACACACACACTCACACACATACTGGGTGGCAGGCAGGCTGGAGTCCAGCCCCACCTCCCCAGCTCTCATCAGTCCTTGTTAAACTGTCCTTCACAGCCTCTCCACCCCTCTGCCCTGTTCCCCAAATAGCTCTTGGGAGGCAGTTGTCCCGTTGCCGAGCCAGGCTCTCTGGGTGAAATCTGAGCCATCCAAAGTCTAGTGCAAGGTCAGGCATCAGGCCCTCAGACCCTGCCTCCCTCAGACCCTTCCCATCACCTCCTCTGAATCCCCATCCCTCCCTCCATCAGAGCCTTCCCAGGGACCAGTGTCATGCGGTGGTTTCAGGCTGTTGAGGTGCTTGCTAGGTGATCATGTCTCAGTTTCCCCATCTGTATTAAAGGATAATAATGTCACCAACAGACAAGGCTGCTGTGAGGATTAAATGAGCTAATAAGCAGCACGTAGTGCGTGCTATGTGAACAAAAACTGTTCTCACTGTCCCCTGGTGATCTGTGTCCACACCACCTTGGACTTTACCCTGAAGCCCCCGGAGACTTTCCTAGCGCTGCCCTGAACCTACCAGAAATCCTAGTCTGATCATGCTCCACCTCTAGGACTCTGTGATCCTAGCTGTGGGTAGGTTTTGTCCATGGCGATTCTCCAGAATACTAGAGTGGGTTGCCATGCCCTCCTCCAGGGGATCTCCCCAACCCAAGGATCGAACCCAGGTCTCCCACATTGCAGGTGGATTCTTTACCATCTGAGCCACCAGCAGAGCCCAAGAATACTAGAGTGGGTAGCCTATCCCTTCTCCAGGGGATCTTCCTGACCCAGGAATCGAACCTGGGGTCTCCTGCATTGCAGGTGGATTCTTTACCAGCTAAGCTACCAGGGAAGCCCTTGGGAAGGAAAACACCATTTATTGAGCACCGACTATATGCCAGGGTCCTGCTAAGGGCTTCGTTCATGTGAACTCAGGTATTCAGAACCCACCACCACCCCCATCAGGTAGGACTCAGGAAGGAAATGAGGCACAGATAGGCCAGGGAACTTTCTCCAAGTTGAAGAGGGAGGCCCTGCTAGATCAGGACCCAGAGGCCATGCCCCCAAAATCCAGGAGCAGTGTGGATGCTGAGCCTTCTCCAACTCCCATTTGCTCTGGGTTTCAGCTTACCTGGGGAAGGATGCTGGCTTCGATTCGGAGATCTTTAAAAGTAAGGAGGCTGGGGATGGACGGGCTTTCAGGGAGGAGGGTGTCTGGGGCCCCTTTAGAATATAACCGTCCATTCTCCACAAAGGGATGTCCATGTGGCGATTGCCTGTAAACTGTTAATACTTGTGGACTGGCTTCTGGGGGCCCCTAGGCACCCCAGAGTTGCCCCTAGCCGCTGGGCTGTCCAGTGGCCAAAGCTGAATGAGAAAAAGGCAAAGCCAAATAGACAAACGGATATTTGCCATTTCAGTTCACCTGGTCCCGCCTAAAGAAATCTCTTCCCCACCCCGCAGCCCCCAGCATCAGGCTCTTCTCCTTGTTATGACCACCTGGAGAACTGTGAATCCTGACCCAGAGGAATGGGGACACCCCAGAAGGGTCCTCCTCACTTCCATCTAAGCCCCAGGCTAAGTCGACACAGCGTCAGAAAACTTCTGTCCCAAATTTCTGTTCCCACCAGGACTGATGTTTGGCCCCAGCGTGGAATTCACATCAGTGCTGAAGCCGGTCTTCGCCCGTGAGAAGGAAGCCTTCTCCCTGAACTGCCTGTTTTCAGAAGATGTGTTGGACGCTGAGCAGAACATCCAGTGGTTCCAAGACGGTGAGGACCCCCCAGTCCTGGCCCCCAGCCTGCAGAGGCAGAGATAGACCCCTGGTGGAGAGAGGAACTCAGCTATGCCCCTTCCCCAGCCCGTACAAGCTGAGTGATGAGTGCGGACGAGGCAGAGGAAAGCTGAACAAGCCAGGTGGGCTCAGATCAAATCACCCTGCAAAGGGTCACCAAGCGTTCACAGTGCCAAGCCCTGCGCTGGGTGCCAGGGCAGGGGCAGGCACAGACACGCATGAGGTCAGGGGGCTCTCCATCCGAGAGGGGGCAGGAAGCCGAAACACAGCTGCAGCCTCTGCCCCTCGAGAGCCTCCGGTTGAGAGCCCTTTAGGCACACATGCTCGCCATCAGCACCCTCGGGTGAGGACTATGAAGCAAGAGGAGCAGGGGCCAAGCGCAGGTCAGCCTAAGGAGGGTCAGGGCAGGGTGTGACACTTGCCTCGGGCTTTTCAGAGTCAGTGTGTGGGTGCAGGCAAGAACTGCCACTTGTGAGCTGGAAGACCGCTGGGGGATCACGGGCCAGGGCTGGGGAAGGCGCAGTCAGCTCAGGCAGAAAGAGACAGACCAGCCAGGGAGGAGACGGGCGGCTGAACCTCCTGCCCTATTCGTAACCAAGCCTGCAGCCCCAGCAGCTTGAGCCTAGGGAGGTGCCCCTCGGGGGCCTGGGGGCGGAGGAGTAGGGAAGCCACGAGCCCTGAGAAACTGCTGTGATGACAGGCCGAGATGTCCCCCAAACCTGCAGACTCTCGGGGACAGAGGTGGTGCTGACGGGCAGGAGGGGCCTTTGCGGGACAAGGAGCAGCGTGGTGCGCAGCAGGACCTCGGGCGAGGCCTGGAGCCCACAGCCCCTTCCCTGAGTCCCCGCCCCTCTCCCTAAGGTCCCACCTGCCGACCTCCCACCCTCCTCCCCAACCCTGACCCTCCTCGCCAACACCCCAACCCTCTCAGTAAGTCCCCTCTCCCTTTCCTGAGTCCCCATCCCCCGAACAGGCCCCCTCCCTTCCTCGAGCTCACAACCCCCACCCACCGAGCCCTATCTCCTTCCTTGAGCCCCCAGCCTCCCAAAGAGTCTCTGACTCTCACACCAGGCCCCCACTGCTCTTGTTTCCACTTCCTCAGAGAACCTCCAAATCCTCACCGAGCCAGCAGCCCCACACCTCTTCCCCGGGCGCTCCCCACCCCCGCCACCCCCACCAAGCCTGCTACAGAGGAAAGTTCAGAGATCACCTTGGCAGAGTGCTGAAGGTCGCCACCCGCTCCCCCAACTCCCCAGCAGAACCTCCAACCGCCGCCAGCCAACCGCATCTCTGCCTGAATCCCAAAGCACCTACGGGTTCCCGGGTGAGCTCCAGATCGCCCACAAGCTCACCCTGTACCCCCTCTCCCTGCAGGGAGGCTGCTGAGATCCTCCGGCCGCCGGCAGATCCTCTATGCTGACCGCCAGGCAGTCATGAAGGTGGCCTGCGCCTACAAGGAGGATGAGGGCCTCTACACGGTCCAGGTGCCTTCGCCCTTTGGGCTCCGGGAGCAGAGCGCCTACGTGTTTGTGAGAGGTAAGGGGTGGCTAGGGGCAGGGAGCCCAGCCAGAGCCCAGGGACCAGGACTCTGCCTTGACCGACTTGCCGTGGGAGATGGGGGCGAGTCCCAGCTCCTTGGGGCCTCGCTGTCCCTGCTATATAGTGAATGGGGGTGTTGAGGCAGAGTCTTTCCAAGATTGCCTGTGACATCCCATGACCCTCCAAAGGGACCCAGCCTGAGAGTCTCAGGCTCGGAGGGAGCTGGAGAGGAGGGCTGAGCGTGGGCTGGCATCCTTCTAGTCCTGCTTGATTTCTGCCTCTGGGCTTTGCCGCTTGACACCAGCTGGGCGACCTTGGGCAATTGGCTTTTTCTCTAGGAGACTCAGTATTCCCACCTGCAAAATGGAGAGTTGCTCTGGGACTCAAAGATGAACTGTGCCAATTGTTCAGGCAGATGGTGTAGAATGGGCCCCTAATAAACTGGACTCCCACCCACCCACCCCTAGATGCTGCTATTTAAAAGAACAGGCTGTCTTGGTCTTGGTCTTCAAGATCAATTGCACCCCTGGGGGGTTAGCGAGAAGAGGAATGATGGGTGGGAATGGGAGGGGGTTGGTTGCCAAGTGGACATTGACTGGAAGAGCTGCCCCTACTGTCTTCCCGCACCCCCCACCGTCCCGGGTTTCAGATGCTGCAGCCGAGAAGCCAGGGGTCCCAGGCTCCCCCTTGAACGTTCGATGCCTGAATGTGAACAGAGACTGCCTCATCCTGACCTGGACCCCGCCCAGCGACACCCGGGGCAACCCCATCACCGGCTACTCCATCGAGCTGTGAGTGGGTCTCTGGCGTGGCAGAGCCCACGGGGGGAGATGGCTCTGTGAGAACATGAGCGGGGGCCACAGGAAACAGGGACCCCATGCCTCTCCTTGGGACAGGGTCGGAGGCAGGTGTGTTATTTAGGGGCAACAGAAGGGTGTCCACCACTGGAGTCAGCCGCTGCCCCTGGACGCTTTACGGCACAAGCTGACCCTGGGAGGGACAAACATCAGAGCTTGAAACCTGAGCACACACAGCTTCAGGTGTCTCTCCCTGAGTGAGAGACCCAGGAGTCCTGAGCCTGGCGGGAGGGGCTTCCCAGGAGGGGGAGGGCCCACACGTCCCTCCTCCTTCACCCACCGCCAGCTCCGAGGCCCTAGCTGGAGATAAGGCCTAATCCAGCCACTTGAATCCTTACAACAACCCCTATCTGAGGGGGTAGGGGATGCTCTAGTGCCCCATTCTACAGATGAGGAAACTGAGGTACACTGCCCCATCCAGCTACTGCTAGGAATAGCGGTGCCCAGAGGGTGCAGAGATCCCAGACTCTGAGGATCCCTCTAGAACACACACCAACAGGGGAATGGACAGTCCTCGGGAAATGCTAAGTCACCCACTCATGAGCCACGTGACCTTGGGCACGTCATCTCACTCCTTAAACTCAGATCCCACTGGTAGAGTGAATGTAATCACACCTAACCTCAAGGACCTTCAGGATTAAACAAGATGATGGATGTGAAGGGCACAGCACAGCTCCAGCCCACAGGAAAGTTCCATGAATGGCACTAGCTCTTTTGATTAGCATCCTGGTTGGTGGAGGATGGTGAGAAGGCCTCCTATGGACCCAAGGCTGGAGCCGGGCTTTTAAATGGAGAGCAGGTGTTTCCCTGGCCGAGACGAGCTTGGCGGACAGCCCAGGGTGGGGGAGTGGCCCTGCTAGAGGCTCAGACTGAGGGTGTGAGTCACGGCCAGGGGCTGAAGCCGGGGATTCTCCCCCACAGGTGCCAGGGAGAGTCTGAGGAATGGGTGCCATGCCACCAGGCTCCTGGCGGGACCTGTCGGTGCCCAATCCAAGGCCTCATCGAAGGCCAGAGCTACCGGTTCCGGGTGAGAGCCATCAACAAAGCAGGCAGCAGCGTCCCCTCCAAGGCTTCCGAGCCGGTTGTCATGGGTGACCGTGATGATGCTCAGAGGAAGACAGGTGGGCACAGAGGCCCTGAAAGGACGGGCTAGAGCTCCCATCAGGGCACACCCAGGACTGCCTCACACAGGAGACAGGAGCACGGCCCCCATTCCCAGCCTTGGTCCAGGAGACGAGACACAGCCCAGCCCTCAGGAACCCCCAGTCTGATGGAGGAGGCACAGCCTCAGTTCAGTTCAGTTTAGTTGCTCAGTCATGCCCGATTCTTTAGGACTCCATGGACTGCAGCATGCCAGGCCTCCCTGTCCATCACCAACTCCCGAAGTTTACCCAAACTCATGTCCATTGAGTCGGTGATGCCATCCAACCATCTCATCCTCTGTCGTCCCCATCTCCTCCTGCCTTCAATCTTTCCCAGCAACAGAGTCTTTTCTAATGAGTCAGTTCTTCGCATCAGGTGGCCAAAGTATTGGAGTTTCAGCTTCAGCATTAGTCCTTCCGATGAATATTCAGGACTGATTTCCTTTAGGATGGACTGGTTGGATCTCCTTGCAGTCCAAGGTACTCTCAAGAGTCTTCTCCAATACCACAGCTCAAAACCATCAATTCTTCGGCATTCAGCTTTCTTTATAGTCCATCTCTCACATCCAAACATGACTACTGGGAAAACCATAGCTTTGACACAGCCTCAGGAACCCCTAGTCTGATGGAGGAGACACAGTGCTGTCCTTAGCAACCCCTAGCCTGAGGGGGGCTTTAGAGCTTGTCTGCTGGAAGAAACACAAATTTTAGCACCAGATGCTAATCTGGGGTGAAACCACAGCACCTTCTCCAGATGCCTTTAACCCACAGGAGGGACACTGCCCTGACTCAGAAGCTCCCAGGCTGGAGGGTGGAGGCGGGGGTGCAGAGAGTGGGGAACACAGCGCTCTCAGCCCCGAGGAGTCACCCTGCCCCGGGTGTGCTGTGCCCTCGGAACCTGACGCCTCCGCTCCTCCTTTCTGTCCCACGTTGTCCCCAGCGGGCCGAGCACCTCCGGGGGCTGAGAATGCCACCGCCTGGGGACCCACAGAGGGGCCAAGAGGCCGGGACCAGGGGCGGGGGAGGACTTGGCCCCCAGCGCCGGGCGGGCCCTGCCCCGTCCCTTCCTGCCCCAGCAACACGCCCTGCAGCCATTGGCTCTCCGCTAACGGGTTCCATTCTCCATCTAGAGATCCCCTTTGACATGGGAAAAACCATCACGGTCAGCACAGATGACTTTGACGGTAGGTGTGAACCCCCTGACCCTTGGCCTCAAGACTCCAGCCCCCCACCTTTGCAGTCTGGAAACTCTGGGGCGCAAACTGGCCCAAGGCAGAAGCTGTCTGCGGGCATGGGTGGGGTGGTGAGCATGGGGGATCCAACTTGGGCCCAGGCTCTTGGGTGGGTGCCTGCGCCCCTCCTGGGGGACGCAGACGTTGGGGAAAGTCTCCAGCAGGACATGGGGAGACCCAGGCTCTGGTTCCGGCCCTGCCTGCCCAGCCTTGTTGTGTGACTAAAGCAAGCTCCTGCCCCTCTTCTGGGCCCCGGCCCCCACCTCTATGAAGGGAGGGGCTGAGATCTGGGGTCTCTGAGGGCCCACACATCTCAGTCCCCGGGCGACTCTGATTCCAGACTTCGTGACCATCCCCTCACCCCCGACTAACGTCCACGGCAGCGAGATCCGTGAGGCCTACGTGGTTCTGGCCTGGGAGGAGCCGAGGCCCCGGGGCAAAGCCCCGCTGACGTACTTTCTGGAGAAGGTACGGAGACCCCAAGGGCCCCAGCCCCAGGCCAGCCAGAGAAATAGAAACGCTGTGGGACCAGGATGTGAGCGGGAGTGCTGGTCCAGGGAGGCGCTGAGAGACCCCAGCGGCATCCCCTGGGGAACCCTAAGGAGAAGAGAATTTCTGTCTGGAAGTCCTGAACATAGCCCTACATGGAGGCAGAGGTGTGGATTAACCTTTTGAGGTTATCTCCAGCTATGGAAGGGATTTGAAGTGTTGAGGGGAAGGAGCTACTGCCATTTAGATGGAGGAACTGGAGAGGTCTCCCCAAGAAGGTGAGTTTAGAGTAAAAGCCTAAAGGAAATGGGGCTTCCCTCAAAGCTCAGTCGGTAACGAGTCTGCCTGCAATGCAGGAGACCCGGGTTCAATGCCTAAGTCAGGAACATCTCCTGGAGAAGGAGATGGCAACCCACTCCAGTATTGTTGCCTGGAGAATCCCTTGGACAGAGGAGCTTGGCAGGCTACAATCTATGGGGTGGCAAGAGTCGGACACGACTGAGCAGCTAAGCATGGCACTAAAGGAAATCAGGGGCCAGCCAGAGATATCTGGGGGAAGAACATTCCAGGAAGAAAGACCAGCAAGTGCAAGGACCCAGAGGCAGGGGTGGGGCCTGGCACCATCGGGGAGCAGCAGGGGGCCACAGAGCCTGGTGGGCAGACAAAGTGGGATGTGGGATGTGACCAGACAGATGGCAGGAGTCAGACCACGAAGCAGCTTTTACTCCGGGGAGACTCGGGGCTTGGGAGGGTTCTGAGCAGACACGGATGGGATTTGACTTGAGCTGTAAGAGGATTCCTCTGCCTGTCATTTGGAGAAAAGATTGAAGGGAGTTAAAGGTAGAAATAGGCAGACCAGATCAGAGGCCATTGAGATAGCTCAGATGGTGAGAGACGATGGTGGCTTTAGATCAGGGTTCTGAAAGGGGAACTTGAGAGTGGTAAACCATGGTTGGATTCTGGATAAATTTTCAAGGTAGAGCCAGCTGGATTTGGGATTTGGGGGTATTTTTTGGTTGGTTGTTTTGTTTTGTTTTTTGGCCGCACTGCACAGCTTGCAGGATCTTAGTGCCCCAATCAGGGATCAAACCTGGGTCTTGGCAGTGTCTAACCACTGGACTGCCAGGGAATTCCCCCAACTGAATTCACTGATGGAGTATATTTGAGGATGAGAAATGAGAGAAAGAATCCAGGAAGGCTTCCTGGACTCTGACCTGAGCAGCGGGAAGGATGGGTGCCTTTGACTAGATGTGGGCAGCACTGGCGTGGAGGCAAGTTCAGGGTCAGTCCCCCTGAATCTGAGATGCTCCACGGGCATCCAGGTAGAGACACCACAGAGGCAGGTGAATCCAAAGCTCAAGTATTGAGGGGCATCCTGGGGTGGGGAGAGAGGTTAATGAACGCACGTGTGGGAAGTGCTCTCCCACTTAACCAACGCCAACTTCCTCTCCTTTGTTGCAGTCAGTCATAGGCAGTGGCACCTGGGAGGCCATCAACTCCGAAACTCCTGTGAAATCCCCAAGATTCGCCCTCTTGGATCTGGAGAAAGGGAAGTCGTACGTCTTCAGAGTGCGAGCGATAAACCAG